>NC_085140.1:37462818-37762818 GCF_024139115.2 Armigeres subalbatus | reverse complement strand
TATACCGTGAATTTCCTCCTGATTACATCCAAATAAATTATTATCAAATATGCAATTTGCAACCTCAACCAACTATAACCTAAAACCTATTCTTTGAATAATAGAAAAAAACAAAGGATGTTAGAGATAATATTGTTCTAATGTCAATGACAAAATATCACCACATTGACCACAATACAGTATTCAAATTACAGAATTATTGCACTTCAATCTCCTAAACATACCAACGTGTGAATATTGTCTATGACAGACAAGTAACTACACTCTGTATGATGATTCTGCTTTTATTAAATATGATAATAGTTGGTAACATAGAATACCGCGCTGAAACAATTTTGTCTTTCATGGGTACTGGGTAGTTAGTAAGACTAGTAACCAACATTTAAACAACAATGTGCATCATTTGTTGTCTGTTATACAACCATCATCCAGTTCGATTCAAGCAGTGGTACGAAAACGAGTGCCATTTGGGAAAAAAATAGGAAAGGCTAGATCACACAAGGAAAACCGCCTTTTCCGAGAACGGTAGACGGAAAGAGCATATATGCCCCACTTCGGAACGTCTCAACAATTTAACTGACTTGTTGAACTAAGATGCATTTACTTCATAAATTAATGCATTTACTACATACATTAACTGACACAGGGAATACTAGTATCCGACTTAGAACTAGAAGAGAAAACCATCGCGTTTCCATAAAGCCAGGTAAGAAAATGAGAGATTTTAGAAGACTGAAACTATTTAAGAAATATTTCACTGTCATGAGACGAGTTTACTTCAATTCAATTTAATTCCACCAAATCGTATTACTTTTACATATACGTTTTTCGACCCCAACTGTAAGGTCGTCTTCAGTGTCTCGTACTTGACTAGACTCAAATTTGTTTACTTGTAAGGTCGTCTTCAGTGTCTCGACGTGAGTCGAGTCAAGTACGAGACGAGTTTTTCACACTTATTTTTTTTAACCGGGATCTCTGCAAAATGATCACCTTTACCGAGATTCGCACAGCTGTGCCTCAACAAACATGTTTTTTGCAGAGATTTCTGTCAGAGGGGGGGGGGTCTCGATCCATATTAAGAACCTCAAAAACCTCTGCATAAGGTACACCGGGGCAAGTTGAAATGCGGGGTAAGTTGAAACGGTAATGAACGGTGTAATTTAGATAGAAAATGACCGAATGCGATGATTATTTTTTTCAACACTGCTGCCAAACTACTCCCCTACTGCCAAACTACTCTGACTGCCATTCCCGGAAGATTGCACCTTTCAAAAGCAATACCTGCCATTGTTTATTTTTCGCCCTTTGCAAAAATCTAAACCAACTATTTGACGTGCCAATGCAACAGGTCTTAAAACGATGCTTGGGAGAGATTTTTCATCATATTTTCATGGTAGGTAATCATTCAATGTTGAATAAGCATAATGATTATGAAAAATCGATGAAAGACCCGTTTTATTTTTTGTATTTTGGTTGTTTGGTTGTTTGGAGCAATATCCGCATTTTCAACTCATCGGGGCAAATAGAATTGCGTGGTGCGGGGCAAGTTGAAACAACGATTTAAAACGTCACCCTCGCAATTAAAAGTAATACTTTTTCCAGAATTCAACATGGTCCGTAAATACATTTAAAAAATTATTTGGGAAATATTTGGCTTCGCAATCTTGGAGGGAATTGAAAACTATGTTTTTAATCTTTTCCCGACGTTTCGTCCATTTAGGGCCTTTTTCAAGGGGTCGATTTGGCTCTAAATGGACCGAAACGTCGGGAAAAGATTAAAAGCATAGTTTTCAATTCCCTCCAAGACTGCGAAGACAAATATTTCCCAAATAAGCTCAATACTATAGTCGAGCGAAAAAAAATACATTTAGAAAACATAAATTTTTAAAAACATGCAACAATAAATTTCCGCCCATTCCGTCATAAATGCAACCCTCCTACAATCTCCACTAGAATGAAGAGAGGTCATGTTTAAACTGCAGTTTTGAGATTCTTTATCTACTGAGCACTGACTCTCAGAAAAACAAAACATAGAGTATGTAAACATTTCGTTAACTCCACCTTTTACTTCCCCAGCTGCCTATTTCTCCAATCGAAGAGTTTATGAGTGATATGCTGGCTAGTTAATAAAAGTGCATTTATGAAGAAGGCACAACCGAATTAATCAAGTGCACAATATACAAGTGAACCAATTAATGAACCATCCTGAATAGTAATCCGAGTGGTTATCAGTAGGAGGAAATCAATTTGATTAATTTTCAGCGTAGTGCGTTCTCCAGAATTTAATCTCTGAAAATACGCTTGCGACTTTTTTGTACACTTTTTTGCATAAGAGTCCCATGTCATTTTCTCCAACTTGAGTAATTTGCCGTTGAATTTTCCAAACTTGTTTTACATGGAGAAATACAAAAAAAATCTAATAAATTGAAAAAAAAAATATCTCTCCAAAAATTTGACATAATATTTTTTATCTGTATTTATTGTACGTGAATTTCCCTATTGGACCCGACCGTTCGAAATAGTCGCTTCTTGAACGGTCGTTGGAATCGCCGTTTTTACCTTCACACTGGTTTTCATAGTAAAATCTGTCAAAACTGACAAACCTGCCACGTGCTTTTTGCTGTTTCGCTCGGACTTCTTTTTCTTTTTCCGATGTTTTGACATATGTTTTGATAGACAAGGAGCAAAAAATAAGGTGATCTGCCAAACATTTATTGAGTTCGGCAAACCTTGCTGCAAAAGGGAACGTTTGAAATAAGCAAGTGAACCGACATTCGAATCGATTGCTCAAGTAAATCCACAATATTGCTGTGGGACAATAAAATGGACCATACTTAAGTTTATTTTTTGTGTAAAAGAGTACCTATTCAAATCTGTAATATAATTTTTATGCAAGTAATTATCAACACGAGACAACAAAAGTGGGATTTGTTTTCAAATCTCTAGAACAAAGCCTACTATTTTAGCTTTGCTGCGTCGCAGCATGCGTGAAAAAATTAAAATGACAGTTGTGCGTTGCTTTCGTATCGAGTGGTGTGCCCCCGAAAACGCGAGCACTTTGAAACTTGGATTCCGTCAGGAGTAACCTTAAGAAGACAATTTTAAGGTAATTTTTGAAAGAAAATCAAAACTGTCAAAAACTTACATGGGACTCTTATGCGAATCCTAGCAGTATTATAGTTACCTTTACAACCTCGTGCTTTTTGAGTTTCACTGAGTACATATATTTTGTTTTTAATACGGCAAAATGAGCTAATGTCTGTATATAGCGCAGTCTTTCAACTTGCAACAAACGATGCATATAAAAAAATAATTCAAATATACAAAATATTTATAAAAAAGTTTTTTGAGGTTGCTTATTGTTTTTTTTGTATAATCTTTGGCCCGAACTAGCAAACACCGCAAACGGATTCAAAATATATCAAAGGGTGATTTTTTTTACAGCACTTCGAATTTCAACTTTGAAAAAACCGTTTCAACTTGCCCCGGTGTACCTTACAAATTTTAACACCGATCGGTTACGTAGTTTCCGAGTCTATAAGGGCCATTTTTAAGTAGGGGAAATAGTGGTCGATTGTCGGCACCCTTTTGTGCTTGGTTCATTACTTCCGCCCAATTGAACAAAGTGGTGATATTTGCATACCAGGCTTCGGAATTCTCACTCATATGAATAAAAACCTGCGATTAATCCATTAAGTGGAGTGTGATTTTTCATGGTCCCACTGTGAGGAAGTATTCTCACACAACATTTTAATCCGGATAGAATGGCGGGTGATTAATTCGTGAGCGCCGGATCGCCGGATAATTTAATTTTAATCCACACATTTTCCTTCTCGTCGCCTCACCAGATAAATTTTACAAGCATATTTAAAAAAAAATTAGGACCGCAACGGGATTCGAACCCAAAACAATTTTAAAATGTTCAGAGCGCCCACTAAAACCACGGGAAAACCTGCTGTATTGAACCTTCTGCTTTTCGTGGTACATCTTCAGATTCAATCAGCTTGAAGAGGCAAAGTAAGCAGCATTTGATTTTCGCGGAACATGGGAAGAAGGATAACAATTTTCCGCAATATCGCTTGTGCCGGAGTTTATCGCACTGTAATTTATCCGGATAAAATGCATGGCGGAGTGATCTGTTGTCGCGTGAGTGAGTGAGAAATCCGAACCCTGTGCATACCAATGGAATTAATGAATCAGAAAATGGAGCAAATTTACTTTGTAAATCTTCTTCTTCTTCTTCTTCTTCTTCTATATATAAAAATGAGGTTGCATTTCTATTGAGGCAATTTAACTCACGAACGGATGGACCGATTTGCACGATTTTAGTCGATCATGAGATCAGCTGTGTTTATATTTACTAAGATTTGATCAATTTGACGGAGAAAGTTGAACTTTGAACATCTTCTGGATATTCCAGGTTAGATTAATCAAAGGATCCGACTACTTCATAGCACTAATGAATAGGTCATGTAAATTTTCCTTTCGTGATGCTTTCCTGGCACGATGAGTCCGATTCTTTTAGGGTGCTTGTGTTGGCACTCAGCTGCTTCTTCAGTCAACATTCCAAGTGATGCTGGTGAATGAATTATTATATCCCCGGCATGGGCAAGGACTTTATGCATCGTAGCAGGAGTTTTATACATACCTACCATTCATATACAACTGATAACATAATCGGCAGATTGATTTGCAATTACTGTCTAACTTTTTAGAGTTTATTAGCTCTTGGCAGTTTATCGCAACCAGAATGTTTCAGAACCAGTGTATTAATTAGTTCTTCGTTACCATCTAATGTTCTACTCAATCTTCTTCTTCTTATTGGCATTACATCCCCACACTGGGACAGAGCCGCCTCGCAGCTTAGTGTTCATTAAGCACTTCCACAGTTATTAACTGCGAGGTTTCTAAGCCAAGTTACCATTTTTGCATTCGTATATCATGAGGCTAACACGATGATACTTTTATGCCCAGGGAAGTCGAGACAATTTCCAATCCGAAAATTGCCTAGACCGGCACCGGGAATCGAATCCAGCCACCCTCAGCATGGTCTTGCTTTGTAGCCGCGCGTCTTACCGCACGGCTAAGGAGGGCCCCTAACTCAACTACTCAATACACGAATACAAAAACGCTCGTTCACATATGTTCCCAGCTGCACTTTGATCTTGCTCCACATTGCTTTGGCTCTGAAGCTATCACGTTGGTAACTCGGGTCAGTAGGTGCACGGTTGATCGACCGCGTCGGAAAACAAATTGCTCCAAGATGTTGTGATGTTCGGCAGACTCAAGTAACCGGCTTTAAATCGGCAAACAGCTTGGATAACCCTAAGAGAAGGCTGATGGGGCGATAACTTTTCGGAGAGGAAGGATCCTTTCCAGACTTCCGGGAGACGATGATTTTGGTTGACTTCCAGGACAATGGGATACTGATTAAAGATCAACGAAAGGTGCTCGAAGAACGGAGCACTCATATGTTTGAGCTCAAGATTCAGAATGCTGTCATAGCCTCGGGGTTTCATGTTTTTCGATGATTTGATGATGACATAGGCCGTCAACTTGCCAGCTGAGATCTCCAACTCCTCCGAGAAGTCGTTGGGAATAAGATGGATGTTGTTAATATGCTCGTTAACATCTGTTTTGTGTAGACTAACGATGTTCTGTCCAAGATTGTGTGAGCTGACAAAATGACGACCTATTTCGGCGACAACCTCTGTATGAATAATCAAGTGAGCCATTGTTGTCTAATGGAACCAAAGGTGGGATGGACGAGGTCGGGATTTTATAATTTCAGTCAGAACGGCTTAGCACAGTCTGTAAGAGCGCGGAGCTGATTGGAGAAATCACTATTCCTGAGGTCTACCATTCTAGACTGGATAATTGCAACGTGCAACGTGTCTTAAGCGTAGGCAGCCCAGTATGCTAGGTGCCCTGCGAGGTGTCCGTAAAGGTCTACCGATCCAATAAGCGTTTTTGTTGATAATCAGTTTGGAACAGCAACGATTTCTAATCAATCGGAGCATCCTCCAAAGTACATACGTCTCGATGCGTCTCCGAATTTCTCTGATGATATCGTTTTCGGAGGTCACCAAATATCTCAGGTACGCGAATTGTCCAATCACCTCAAATTCGTCATCACCGATACAAATTCGTGTTGGGTGGCTCACGTTGTCTTCTTAGAGCCTTTTTTCCTATCATGTACTTCGTCTTCGACGTGTTGATGACTAGTCCAATCCTTACCTTACAGTCTGATGCAGGCTTCGTTCATGATGTCGGAGAAGAATCTACCGTTATTTCGAACATGGTCGATTTGGGTTTCCGTTTTTTGGGAAGGTGATCTCCATGTGGTCTTGTGGATATTTTGTGGGGGAAGAAAGTGTTTCGGACAACCATTCCGCGGGAGGATATAAAGTTTTTGCAGCTTTGGCCTTTATCATTTGATAAGGTATGCAGACTACATAGTCCGATCACCGGTCTGTACACCCAAAAAACAGATCTTACAATTATTGTATAAAAACGTGGTATATACAAATCTGTAAGGTTTTTATACAGAAATTGTAATAAAATAATACAAATCTGTATAATTTCAATACAACGATTGTAATAAAATCTTACAAAAATTGTATATGCCCAATTATTATACAGTTTCTGTAAGGTTCTTATGCAGAACTGTATTAAAATCTGCCATCCGCTGGTTGGGTGTACATTTCCTCCTTTCCTACATGCGCTTTCATGTCACCGATGACCATTTTGACGTCCCGTAGTGAACATCGCAGTCAGGTCGTCCTTCGTGTCGGCAATGTACGTTGATGATGTTGTGGTTGAAGAAACGGCATTTTATCCTCAGCTCAGCAATCACGCATTGCCGGATCTTGTCCAGCACTATGAAGCCGATGCCCAGCTGTTTAGTTTTGCCTCAACTTTGATTGAAAATAGCCGCTCGATACTAGTTTGTTCTGGTCAAACATCAAAAAATGTCCTGCAGCGCCACGAAGTTAAAGTTGCGAGGATGTAATTTGTCGTAGATTACCCTATTGAAACCAAGATGAATAAATACAGGTGTTCAAATCTGTCAAATTCACGAATCAGCCATTTTGGATTTCTAAATTGAGTTCTCCAAAACCAGTATTACCAACACTAATGTCAGTGTGTAGGATTTTTAAAATAAAAGTGGATCGTAATCCAGTTGCAGCAAAACATCACCAACACTTTGGGAGAAATATAGCGGAATCTCGCAAACTTTTATTCATTTGGAGAAGTCAATGGAGTTTGTTTATGCTTTGCACTGAAAATGATTTTTTCACCCCCGCCCCCACATGACACATATTCCGAACCCTCGCAATTAAATAGCTATTCCAACCTTATTCGCGTGGTTCTTTCTATAGGATATTCATTTCGAATGTAATCTTGGTCATCCGTACGAAAAACCGATGAAAAGTTTAGTTTCAGGGCTCTAAAACGTTAATGTTCGGAATATGAGTCATGTTCGGGATTTGAGTCAAAACGGTATATTAAATTTTTCCGCTATATTGGCTTTTCTCGGTGGTAATGAACAGAAACAGCATTATTTTCCGTGACGCGTTTCGGCTTACTGACCTTCAGACATCATCAGACGTCTATAAAAAGACATATATATTCAAATTAACATTTTTCACAAACATTTTTTTTTCACAGGCATTTTTTGCCGTGAGTCGCATATTTGTCCCATATGAATAGGAAACCCAGCAAAGATGGGACAGTTATGCGATTCACGGCAGTTTTGTTAACAAACATGGATATTACAAACAAACTCACAACGTGCTGAATGTAACCTGTCAGCTTGGCCAGTTAAATTACACTAAATAGAATTTCCCTCCCGGGGCCCTCCTTAGCCGTGCGGTAAGACGCGCGGCTACAAAGCAAGACCATGCTGAGGGTGGCTGGGCTCGATTCCCGGTGCCGGTCTAGGCAATATTCGAATTGGAAATTGTCTCGACTTCCCTGGGCATAAAAGTATTATCGTGTCAGCCTCATGATATACGAATGCAAAAATGGTAACCTGGCTTAGAAACCTCGCAGTTAATAACTGTGGAAGTGCTTAATGAACACTAAGCTGCGAGGCGGCTCTGTCCCAGTGTGGGGATGTAATGCCAATAAGAAGAAGAAGTAGAAGAATTTCCCTCCCAAGCTTAGCCTACTCTGCATATGGTAAGGCTAAGCTTGGGAGGGAAATTCTATTTAGTGTAATTTAACTGGCCAAGCTGACAGGTTACATCCAGCACATTGTGAGTTTGTTTGTAATATCCATGTTTGTTAACAAAATGTTTGTGGAAAATGTTTGTGAAAAATGGTAATTTGAATATATGCCTTTTTATAGACGTCTGATGATGGCTGAAGGACAGTAAGCCGAAACGCGTCACGGAAAATAATGCTGTTTCTGTTCATTATCACCGAGAAAAGCCAATGTAGCGGAAAAATTTAATGAAATCCCGCGGTGATTAAATCAAACAATCAAAACGGTACAACCTACGAAAACTATCCAGCTTTTCGCGCACGGTAATGGCGGCTTCTATGGATTTTAAAGTGTATCCGTCCCTGTACTTTTTTGACATCTTGCTTGGGTTTGACATTCCGTTCCAGGATGAGGGGAGAAGGTAAACAAAATGTCAAACCCAAGCCAGATGTCAAAGAAGTTCAGGGTCAGAAACACTAAAACCCACAAAAGCTGGCTAGCGACTTGCAGTCCCTGCATACCAAGCTACACGCTATTCCAGATCTACCCAGAATTTTCAGGAGAAGGAAGAGATGAAGAGCATGAAAAATCAGGGTAGATTTGGGAGGGGCCCTACACACTAGACCTCTTCATGTTTTCAAAAAGTATCAAAAATTCAACTGGTCAGCCCAGCATCACAATTCTTATGCTAAAATAAGTCTCTTGTCAAATTTTCAGCTGATTCGGATAAAATTTCGAGGTGGCTCAAGTCGATTTAGTGTTTTTGGGCTATTTTCAATTTTGGAAAAAATCTAACAAGAGATGTAAACGTCGAAAACTATCGCAACAACCTCTATACGGAAGCTTTTGGTGTGCTCTACAAGTCTTGCGAACATTGCGATACGTTTCGTTCACGTTTTGTCCATGTTGAAGTGATTTTCAAGCTTTTAAGTGCATAAAAATAATGTTTCCCCCACAAGTCGTTGTTTTACAAAATTTTTGAGTTTATGACAATTGATTGTTAATTTATTATATTAATATGCCTCTTTTTTCCCTGGAAATTTGAGTAATATAATTGCCCGTGTGCGATTTACCGTTGAATTCTTAAAAATCAGAAGCTGAACATTTGTCATAAATTTGCACGTTAGGATTTCTTCAAGCAAGTTGTTCGAACAAAACATAAATCAAATCATATGATATTTGATGCTTACAACAAACGACTTCAAATTTTTTTTATTTCACCATATGTCTGCATGCTTTTAACATTGAGTGCATCGTAGTACAAGTGAAATCAAAGCTTCTTTGTTTGAACAACCTGTTTGAAGAAATCTCAGCGTGCAAATTTATGACAAATGTTCAGATTCTGATTTTTAAGAATTTAACGGTAAATCGCACATGGGCAATTATATTACTCAAATTTCCAGGAAAAAAAGAGGAACAATAATATAATAAAATAAACAATCATTTGTCATAAACTAAAGAATTTTGTAGAACAACGACTTTTGGGGGAAACAGTATTTTTATGCACTTAAAAGCTTGAAAATCACTTTAACATGGACAAAACGTGAACGGAACGAATCGCAATGTTCACAAGACTTGTAGAGCACACCAAAAGCTTTCGTATAGAGGTTATTGCGATAGTTTTCGACGTTTATATCTCTTGTTAGATTTTTTCTAAAATTGAATATAGCCCAAAAACACTAAATCGACTTGAGCCACCTCGAAATTTTATCCGAACTAGCTGAAAATTTGATAGGAGACTTATTTTAGCATAAGAATTGTGATTCTGGGCTGACCGATTGAATTTTTGATACTTTTTGAAAACATGAAGAGGTCTACTACACACGCTACGATGTGTTGTACAACTTTGGCTCCGCCCCCAGGAAATTTGGTTGAATCGGAGTAACAGATCGTCTGTAGGCAAGATGTACGACTGTCGGACGAACGGTTTCAAAGTTGCAAAGTTGGACGGATGAAATCAAAACAGTTTGATTTTGCTCCGACTTGTGGTGGGCTGAGTTGAATGTTGTACAACCAAGATGCATTGTGTGTGGTGTTGTTGTACAACACTGTTGCTTTCAATTCTTCTGGGGGAATATCTAGGAGCACTTTCTGCGATAAAACAGAAAATAAGATAATATGCGATAATAATAATAATAATAATAGAGTAACAAAATTGACCACGCCGCTTGGCCACTAGGCCCCTTGTTATACAGCGTATGCTCGGACAAACATATATTGTTCTAAAACCACCTGACAATTTAATTATTCAAAAAATGTCGTACATTTTTCTTTGGGAATTCATGGAAATGCTTCTATAACGACAATAGTTATTCCTTCAGGAATTCAGAGTCAGAGATTTCATGAAAATTTCCATATGAACTTCATTTGAAAATACCTCCACTATCTGGAACTATCTAGAGATTTTTTTTTTTTGGATTTTCAGCGTGAAATTATGTGATTGAGTAATGATTTAAAAAATGTTTTAGGTAATTTTCTGGAGGAAGAACTTTTATAGAACTTCTCAGAGGCATTGATTGTGGAATTACTGATAGAATTTCCAAGGGAGCATATCTTAAAAAATCCGAGGAAGTTTTCGGAAGAATTCACGCTTGAAATTTTGAAGGCATTTTTAGTGGAATTCATTGACAGATTCGATTTCCTATGGAAAATCCACAGATTGAAAAAGAAAAAACTTTCGAAACAATTTCAGGAGGAATACATTGAGGACTTTCAAAAGGAACTCAAGGAGGACCTTCCGGAAGAATTCCAAGAGGAATACATGGAGGAACTCCTAGAGGAACTTCCGGAGCAATCTATTGAGGAACTTCCGAAGGAATTCCTTGAGGAAATTCCGGAGGAATTCCTGAAGGAACATCCAGAGGAATTCTAGGAAGCACTTTTTGTGGAATTCCTGGAAGAACTTCCGGAGAAATTTCTGGAGGAGCTTCCGGGGGAATTCCTGTAGAAACTTCCGGAGGAACTTCCGTAGAAATTCTTTGAGGAACTTCCCGAGGAAATCCTTGGATAACTTCCAGAGGAATTCCTGAAGGAATTTTCTGGAGCTACTTCTTAGGGAAATCCGGAAGGAACTACGGAGTAATTTATGAGGGAATTCCTGGACGAACTACCGGAGAAATTCCTGGAGGAAATTGCGGAAGAATGCCTGGAGGAACTTCTGAAGGAATTCCTGAAGGAACTACTGGAGGAATCCCTGGAGGAAATAACGGAAGAATTGCTGGAGATGCTTGGGGAGGAATTCCTGAGGAAATCCAGGAGCAACATGCTGAGGAATACCTAGAGGAATTTCTTGAGAAATTCCGGGAGGAACTTCGGAATTCCTGGAGGAATTTCGGTATTCCGGGCGGAACTTCCGGAGAAAGCCGTAAGGAATTCCAGGAGGAAATTCCGGAGGATTTCTTGAAGCAATTTTCGGAGGAACTCCGGGAGGAACATCTGGAGGAACTTCCTGTTGAATTTCGGGTTGAACTTCCGGAGCAATTCCTGGAGAAGCTTCCTGAGGAATTCCGGGAGGAGCCTTTTGAGAAATTCCTGGAGGAACTTCCAGAGGATTTCCTGGAGGAACTTTCGGAAGATCTTCGGGAGGAATTTGCGGAGGAACATCCAGAGGAATTCCGGGAGGAACATCTTAAGGAAATTTCGGAGGAATTCCGGGAGGAACATCTTAAGGAACTTCCGGAATAATTCCCGGAGAAACTTCCGGAGGAATTCCAGGGGGAACTTCCTGAGGAATTCTTGGAGGAACTTGAGCTTGGAACAATCCAATTCTATTTTCTGGAGGAACTTCCGGGGTAATTACGTGAGGAACTTCCGGAGGAATTCAAGAGGAACTCCCGTATAAATTCTGGGAGGAACTTATGGAGGAATTGAGGGAAAGCTTCCGGAGGAATTCCGGGAAGAACTTTCGGAAGAAATTCCTGTGCTTCTGGACAAATTCCGGAAGGAATATCTGGAGGAATTCCAAAATAAACTTCCGGAGGAACTCCGGGAGAAACTTCTGGAAGAACTTCATGAGAAATTCCGGGATGAGCATCCGAAGGAATTCTTGTATGGACTGTGAAAATCCGATTCCAATACAATTCAAATCCACTTCCAATCCAATCACAATCAAATACAATTCCAGCTCTAAAAAAATTTCATTTGCATCCCAATCCATCATCACTAAAATTCCAATAACATGCCATTCACGTTCCAATAAAATTCAATTCAATCCATAACCAATCTAATTCTAACCCCTTTCCAATTCAAATCCAATCTAATTGCACTCCATTCCAATTCAGTATTCGTGAAAAAAAAACACATCAGCATATACAGAAAATCTAAATATTATGTTTGTTGGAGTTTTGGTTGCACCCAAGGATGTTATCAATCATTTAGTAATTCGCGTTCGATCATTTAGTAGTTTGTCAATAACTCACTCCAGAAGCTGAATTTTAAAATGTGTTGTATGGTGGACTTCTAGTGCGAAGGTTTTTCTACAACTCTGCCAAATGGTTCGTTGTTTGAATTCCACTAGTAACCGAGTCATAGCTATAGTATCAGTAACTTAGACTAAATGATAACAAAACTCCAATCATTTAGTTGAAGCTACTGCAACTAGTGCTATAACTTCGTTTTTAGTGGAATTCTAACAACAATCCATTAGGCAGAGTTGAAGAAAAACCTTCGCACTAGAAGTCCACCATTTTGAAATTCAGCTTCTGCAATGAGTTATTCACAAACTACTAAATGATCGAATGCAAATTACTAAATTATCGATAACATCATTGGTTGCACCAACTGTTCGTCAGACGGTTGTTGAACAAATTGAATTGGTCGCACAAAATTGCGGGTGGAGTCAAAGTTGTACAACATGTCGGAGCTTGTGTGGGGCCACTAACCTGAAACATTCGTGATTTTTTATTCATCGCCTATATGTCGTTTACGATGCTCGTAATAATTGGTTTTGCAGGCGGCTTATTGGGCCTGCGAAAACCTTCTGTCTCGCCGGAGGGCGAGTGATTATTAGAGTGATTTTTCTTATAATAAAGAATTTATCACTGATTTTTGTTTAAATAAGTAATTAACTGAAAATAACATGATAAACATATATTGCTATACTGGAAAAGATGAAGTTTTTTGAAACGCCGAATCATTCCCTATTCGTTACACGTTATACAAGAAAGGTAAATAAGTATTTGACACGCATGTCCCAATGCTCCATAAATAGTTTTGTCGCTAGGTTCTTAGTTCTATATTGACTATTTAAATATTTTATTTCACACCAAACGATTTACAACCAGTGGCTACATGTTGTTGTTATAACTGCTGTAAAAAAGGAATGCGGAATAATGAAGTTTTATTTTAGTTTTGCATGAGACTGACAAGAGAAAATTGTTTCTGAATTGAAGAAAATATTAAAAGAATGTTAAGAAAACTATTTTGAGCTTTTTAGTGGAATGTCTTCACTTGTCGTAAGACGAGTTTGTACAATCCCATTTAATTCCACCATTTAATTGTACCTTGACAGATACGTATTTCGACCTCAACAGTAAGGTCGTCTTCAGTGTCTCGTACGTGACTCGACTATATCCGATTACTTTATTATATAATAAAGTAATCTGATAGCTACTTCTACAACATTCTAGCCAATCTACGCTAGCGTTGTCTAAATTGGATGGGAAAACAAGACTTAACTGAGGAAAATGCCGCCAATATGCACAAACACTCCAACATACCCAAACATGTATTATCTAAAAAAAAGTAAGAATCACCATATATGAAACATCATAATGTTTAGAAATTGTTTTTTTCTTTGTCAATCATTCTTTTAATATTTTCTTCAATTCAGAAACAATTTTGAGCTTTTGTTCTCAGTCAGTCTCATGCAAAACTAAAATAAAACTTCATTATTCCGCATTCCTTTTTTACAGCAGTTATAACAACAACCTGTAGCCACTGGTTGTAAATCGTTTGGTGTGAAATAAAATATTTAAATAAGCAATATAGAACTAAGAACCTAGCGACAGAACTATTTATGGAATATTGGGACATGCGTGTCAAATACTTATTTACCTTTCTTGTATAACGTGTAACGAATAGGACATGATTCGGCGTTTCAAAAAACTTCATCTTTCCCAGTATAGCAATATATGTTAATCATGTTATTTTCAGTTAATTACTTATTTAAATAAAAATCAGTGATAAATTCTTTATTATAAGAAAACTATATTACGCTCTGTATACATATAAATAAAAATTTTAAATACATTCTGCAAATCAGAGTTCGCATCATCTCGTTCTAAAATGTAGACAATTTTTGACCGTTCTTTTATATTTGTGTCTATATAATCGATTGGATTTGCATGATATACCTGTCAGTGCATTTGCATTCACGTTTGAAATGCATCAAATTCTTCTGAACGGCATTATTTTTGGCCAGAACCACCTCAAAATTCTCAACAGAGAAGATAACAACAAACCATAACAACGCGATATTCATTTCCAGCTGTCAATTTTATTTCTAAAAAATGCCACACTCTCTGATCCATCCCGGTTTTTCGACTGTTCGTTCAATAACATGTTTGTCTGCATCAACTCATTGAAAATTCAAAATGAAAATCATTCGCATTAGACTAGCTGTCTACCAACTACGCAAATTCATACTCTCTCTTTTCGCTTTCGTACAGATCCACATCATTCTGCTGGTGTCACTGGTCAGGGCGGCTTCCAAATATTACGATGGCCCCATCCGACCGTACGAGTTCGGATTCAACATCGAAGGACATCAACATCGGAAAGAATCAAAAGGTAATACTGCTAGGCAGAGAGGTCGACCGATCCCACTTTCCTTGATTAGAATAGCCTCACATGGAGTATGGTTACCCATGATGTCATGGACGCTATGTGTGCGCAGGTCGCTGCTGCCATTTTTGCAGAACAACAAAGAGTGGCACCTTATCAAGTTTCAAACTTGTTTTGTGGCATGTGGTTAACGATAATGCTTATGTCGTTATTTAATAGTCAAAAATTTTAAATTTTCGAGTGAAATCAATGGAAGGCTACGTTTCGTCTTCTGACATATAAGTGATCTATCGATAATACAAGACACATTAATAAGTATCAAACTTTTTCATTGACATCCACATAACGAATTTGCTTAATCTCAATTTAATTCACTGCTGCATTTAAAAAAAAAATCTTTGATTAACCGTGCATAGTTAACGCCGTTCTAAATACTTTATTTTTGTTGAATGTCAGGTAAAATTTAATGTGACTTATTTTTATATCATTCTTATTTCCGACATCACATTCCTTTCTGGGACATTGATAACTGCAAGATCGTTGATATTCGTTTGTATATGATTAAACTATTAAACTAGCACGTATACTTTTAGACTCACCCGAAGGTTAGTTATATCAGACCTTGAAACCCATTTACTTTCAGAATTATATGCTTTGTAACCTTGTGGTAGATCTCCAGGGTCCAGCAGGGTTTCTATTAAGCCTTGCAAGCAAAGACGTATAGGATTTTCTATTTTATAAATGCTTTGTCTTCCTTTTAGAAGTAGTAAACTCAAATAAACTAAATTGCTTAATCGCATATTTGTAATATTTGCATTTCTATTGTGATATTGTATTGCAAAGAATTTATTATTTTTTAGAAAGATTCACAAACTTTTTCAAAACCGTCAAAAAATTAACATTTGTAAACACGAGAAACAAATTTTGTGCGGAAATTTAACGTTACCTTTATTTTCAAAGTTACAGTAAAACTTTTAATCAGATTGTTAATAATTTTCAAGATTTTTGTCAAATAAAATAGTATTGGGCTAATTGGGAGCGTAAATAAACCTCATGATTTATATTGCGAAGCTTGATTAGCAAGAAGATAATCACTTGTGGTGAGGCAAGTTCGTAGTATTCCTTCGTTATCTTTACAAATCTATATTTCACCCTCAACAGTAAGGCCGTTTTCAGTGTCTCGTACTCGTATTTGACTCGACTTGAGTGAGAAATATATAACTGTAAAGACAACAAAGTGGTAGAACTGAACGGAATGGTACTAACTAATCTTACGACCAGTGAAGACATTGCACTAAACTACAAATAATTTCCTATTCAAAAAGGTAATGTCTAAACCTTTTGTGAGTTGTTTAAAATTAAATCCCTCTATAACAAATATATGGCTTTTTGAGAATATTCCTAAGGTATAAGAAATTTAATTTTATTCTCATTCTATTATCACAGATAAAAACGGCATCGTCATGGGAGAATTCGGTTTTATCACGGCTGACAATGTGTACCATGTGACGGTCTACGCCACCGATGAGAACGGTAACTTCAAAATTGTCAGCATGAAAAACTACAAACTGGGACCGACAGCTCCGCCAACAACCACCAGTGCCCCAACGACAACGCCGAGTACCACAACGACAACATCGACCACCCCACAGCCGTTTAGAATCATCACCACTGCCAAACCACTAACGAGTCCCAAACCAAATGGCTATGCAGCATGCTCTGGTTGCATAATACCAGAAACGACAACCAGATCCAACCCCACGACAGAACTAGCACTGCCTGAAACTAGCACCTTGTATGTTCCTCCGTTCAAAATAGTGAACAAAAACGAAATCGAAAATCCTGCTGCCACTGGAAAACCAATCACTACCACCATTCAACCCACGTCCAACGCCAACGAAAAATCCTCCCCAGAGGATACACCGCAAAAACTCGTCGATAAGAAAACTGCCTCGAAAGCTCCGAGCTCGAAAGAGTCGACAAACGCGTCCCCATCCCCCGAAGCTATGCAAACTCCTAACAAACAGCCGTCATCTCAATCACTCGACCCACCACCCACCAGCGGTGGTGTTGCTGCGAGACCCGATCAACCTTCTAACTCAAAACCAACTAAACAAGCTTCGCCGCCAAGTGGGGGATCGACCGCCACCTCAGCAGGAAAGTTCGATCACTTCAACACCGCCAACATGATGATCCAACACATTCTCAACGGACTACTGTACCGGTTTAACTACACCGTCGGTTACCACGGCCATCACGAGCAAGGTGATCGCCAAGGGAACAAGGAAGGTGGATACTACGCCGTTGGGCGAGATGGCATCCGGCGCGGTGTCACCTACAAAGCCAACGAATTTGGATTCCAGCCGCATATCAAGTTCGAGAAAGTTAGCCCGGAGGAAACGCCCCGAGAGGACACGGAGAAGCAAGCCGGGCTTAAGGGGTTCGACTTCAAATGGTTCTGGGGGGAATCATGAGTTGGCGTGTGAGACTGGTTCACGATATAGCTTTCGTAGAGCAGTTCAAATTAGGTGATATTTTTGTATGAGTTAAGATGTAAGATTCGCTGGAAAAGAATAATACTCAGAGTCTCGTTTCGACTTGTAAATAATTCTATTTATAGCGCATGTTCGATATTATAGTCTAAATTTTGTGAAATAAAGATATGTACATTGCAAATAAACATAACTATTTGAAAGAAAGACCCACCGTTATTTCTAAAACATCTTTAGTTTTCACCGATAAAGAATACAACATTTTCTTAGGAATTTTGAATTTGTCTTCCCGCGAGAAACTTATACTGAATAACCTTATCAGTATAATGATAAATGATAAGTGATAGATGATTATTAAAAGTGCGTTATGCAAATAGTTGCAAAACAGTAGTTTGTGCAACTACGTAGTTGCAAAAAGATTTATTTTTTCCAACGAGGCTTGTCGAGTTGGATACATACTACGAGGGCTGAAAAAATCGAGTATTACAACGAGTTGCACGCGCTATTTTTTGCAATGACGAAAAATGGGCTTCAATATAATAAATCTGTGCCAAATCCGTACAGTTTAATTTACTTCACACGATTCTCCTTGCCAATAAATAGTGTTGGTAAAGAGAACAATCAGATTTCATGTTATCGTGCCACATTGCATAGCTCGACAAACCATGAAGGGAGAGATGAACCTGTTTTTGGAAAATTTAGAAAAATTTTCAAATCATTATCTTCCACATAAGGCCGTTACAAATATTTAATTAATGTTTTGTCCTACTGGTCTCCGAAAGGTCAAGGAGGGGGGGCGGATAATACAAAATAAATATTAAAATGAAAAAAAATAAAAAAAACTCTTCGGATTTGTTAAAGAATGTTTTAAAAATCCTCAAAATTATCCGAATTTTATTTTGTTGCCCCCACAAAATATTATTTTTTGACAAAAAAAATCCGAGGGGGGGGAGACAAAATAGATTTTAAATATTTGTATCGGCCTAATGTACATATTCACATATGAGTTTTCATAACTAAAGAACCATGTCTAATCATCATTTATCATGTCTGAAATGTTCGAAACAGATTATCAGTACTTCTTTTTGGTATGTCTGAATATTAGTCCAATAAAGTTGTTGTGCATATGGCTATTATGGATCCTCAACACATGTTATTCGTAAATTATCAAATCTTTAACCTTGAGAAAGCAAACATTGCACTATGGTCCAGGATACAGAAATTGTTCGCAATAGTGAGGCAATCATTATGGTTCTACAAAAAAAATAGGGTGGCCCATCACATAAGAAAAAAAAGAAAAAATTTTTTTTTCTCAGAATATTGACATGTTATGTTCTACAAAGTTGTAGCGCAGCTTATTCCAATCAATTTTGCTTAAAAACTTTTTCTGTAGCTCTTGTGTTGGTTGATTTAGAGCAATTTTACCTAATTGGATTAGGGTGTACCTAAAAAAACTGTATTTTTTATCTACTTTTTTTATTTTAGATTTTTCGAAAAAGTCGTCTTCAGGTGACTTTTAGAGCTAAAAAAAATGCAACTTTTGATGGGTGAATATGCTCAATATCTTTTTCCGATAAAAAGTTATAATCGTTTTTCTGTAAAAATTACATTTTTTCATAAGTTGATATCTCCGGTTAGGGCAGACCAAAAAAATATATTCAAAAGGCATCTGAAAGAAAAACTAATATTCTTTATTGTGTCAATAAATTGGGGATATGTTATTTTTTTATCTCAAGTTTAACCAATTTTACTAAAATCATGTTTTTTTTAAATAAATTGATATAACTCGACAACGGAAGAAGATACAGACGATATTCTTATAGCAAAACACGCGTTTTAAAAAGCCCCAAAAGTTTTCAGAAGGTGACATCCGCGAAAAATGAAAAATGAAATAAGCAGATCATAAATATTGTTTTTTAAGGGACACCCTAATCCTGGTAAGTAAAATTACTCTAAACAAGTGAGCTTAAGAGCTACATAAAAAAATTGTATAGCAAAGTTGATTGGAAAAAGCTGCGCTACAACTTTGTAGAACATTTTATGTCAATATTCCGCAAAATAAAAAAATAAAAATTTCACATTTTTATAAAATGGCCCACCCTATTTTTCGGTAACTCTATTATAAGGGCCCAAGTATCCAGAACAACTTTGTAGAACAAACTTTGTTTCTTAAAAGTATGCTTCAGACCGAAAATGCATCTTTTCTCGTAAATCTTGCAATACGATGATAATGAATAAAACTTATAAAAAGTGTTAAAGCTGTAGATTTTTTATTTTTTATTTCTCACGAATGTCATCTTCTGAAGACTTTTGGGTCTTTTCAAAACGCGTATTTTGCCATGAGAATATCGTCTGTATCTTCTTTCGTTGTCGAGTTATATTAATTGATTTGAAAAAAACATGATTTTAGTAAAATTGATAAAACTTGAGATAAAAACATAACATATCCCCAATTTTTTAACATAATAAAGAATATTAATTTCTCTTTCAAATGCCGTGTAAATATATTTTTTTGGTCTGCCCTAACCGGAGATATCAACTTATGAAAAAAATGTAATTTTGACAGAAAAACGATTATAACTTTTGATCGGAAAAAGATATTGAGCATATTTACCCATCAAAAGTTGCATTTTTTGAGCTCTAAAAGTCACCTGAAGACGACTTTTTCGAGAAATCTAAAACAAAAAAAGTAGATCAAAAATACTGTTTTTTTGAGGTACACCCTAATCCAATTAGGTAAAATTGCTCTAAATCAGCCAACTTAAGAGCTACAGAATTTTTTTTTGTCGAAATTGATTGGAATAAACTACGCTACAACTTTGTAGAACATAACATGTCAATATTTCGAGAAATAAAAAAAAACATTTTCTTATTTTTTTATATGATGGGCCACCCTATTTTTTGGTAGCACCATACTATTACTATTTCGAACAATTTTGTAGAACAACAGTTTTTTCTAAAAAATATAGTTTTGGCGTAAAATGCATCTTTCCGCGTAAATCTGTATCCTGGACCATAGTGCATTGTTGCTTGTATTCCTTTATTTGTAATCCTTGGAAAAATGTGCAAAAAATTTGCTAAATATTGACATGTCTGACATATACATAGTTTCGAATAGTATTTACAGACTTCATCTTTTCACAACTAACTTTGTAAAACGTGTACAGATTTTTTGGCTTGAGATACAGATATAAAGATTTTCTGGGGCAAAAATACAGATTTAAATGTGGCAACTCTGGCTATGTGGGTTCGTTTGGAAAGAAGGCGCTGTAGCCTGTAGTGTTGGTTCCCATACTAGTTTTCATACAAACTTGAACCGGCTTGTGCTCAACCAATTTTTGTTCAAATTGGCTTTTGAAGGACACGCGGTGGAGCTGGGTCGTTTTTCGAACCACCCTACTAATATTCTTTGTTTTTTTTTTATAAATACGACACCAATACTACTACAGTAGGGTAGAGAACCATTTGGGCAGCACCCTCTATTCCCGTCCACAACGTTCACTACTCGAACGCATTACAACCAAATTACTTGTTTCTTAGTACATGGTTAGTTTCTGTCGATATCTAGTGATGTACAGAAAATCAAGCCATTTTGTTGGAACGCGGTCGAGTTATTAAC
Source organism: Armigeres subalbatus (assembly GCF_024139115.2). Lineage (NCBI taxonomy): Eukaryota > Metazoa > Arthropoda > Insecta > Diptera > Culicidae > Armigeres > Armigeres subalbatus. Next base: position 37,741,715 of record NC_085140.1, on the reverse strand, counting down.
GTTGCGGACCGGAATAGGGAGTGCTGCCCAAATGCTCCTGCTCCCTATATGACAGTTTTTATTTTTTTTGCGTTGCGTTGTAACGGAGTATTTCGAAGATTGCATACTGATAGCTTTCGTACTCCAACTGCTTATGGATTATTATTTGGGATTTAATAGCAACCCAATTGTAGGTCGAAAATTATAAAGCAAACTGCCATTGCTGGCCACGCCCATCTTCTCCGTTGTTTCAATAGCTGTTGAGAGTGACCATGCTTAGAAAGTTATGTCACTCCATTGTTGATTTTCCTGGGATGGGGCAAAGCTATTAAACTTGCCCTGGCTTATTAGCCTAGGTTTAAGCGCCATTGTTCACTCTCTGAAAAGAGAAAGAAAGTAAAATTTACTCAATTCCCCTTTCCCTTATTTGTTTCAATTTGAAATTATTTGAAGCACAACAATTCTTAAACTTTGAGGAAGGTCGAGTTCAAATTAAAATAGTAAAGAATATTTGAACCATTTGTTTGAGAAACTGCATATGTAACATTTTTGGCCAAAATGAGAATTTTATATATTCTGAATCCTCGTCTGAAAATACGTATTCTGGCAAAAAATACGAAAAAAAAAATTTTGTTCAGGAATGTATGAAAAAAATTTCGTTTGTTTGAGAAACTACATATGTCCACGTACTTTGAAGAGCAATTGTTGAGTACTGCTTACATTTTTTGCACTGAAAGTGCCCCAGGGTGTTGAGTTTTGCTAAAAAACTATTGATCTGTATTGAAGAAATCGAAAGATTCGGTGCAAATTTGTTCAAAAACAGTTTTTTGTTGTTTTCTCGAAATAGTGTAGAATGGACTTATGCAGTTTCTCAAACAAATGATTCATTTATGCATTAATTAACTTATTTGGGAAATATTTGGCTTCGCAGTCTTGGAGGGAATTGAAAACTATGTTTTTAATCTTTTCCCGACGTTTCGGTCAATTTAGGGCCTTTTTCAAGGGGTCGATTTGTTAAAGTTTCTTCGTCAATTTGTTTCTGTGTAACGTTCAATGTCATGTGAATCAAATGGTTCAAATTTGGTCCGAATGAATTCTTCATCGGACAATTTGGACGATTTCTTGCTATCCGAAATTCGATGTCTGGACCATTCCACCATTCACCGGGTTACTGTCCGACATTCTGGCTACGTGCCCGGCTCACCGCAGACGTCCGATTTTCGCGGTGAGAACGATGGATGGTTCTCCCAGCTACTCATGCAACTCGTCGTTTATTCGCCTCCTCCACATACCGTCCACCATCTGCACCCCACCATAGATGGTACGCAGCACTTTCCTTTCGAAAACTCCAAGTGCGCGTTGGTCCTCCACGAGCATCGTCTAGGTCTCGTGTCCGTAGAGGACTACCGGTCCAATGAGCGTTTTCTAGATTGTCAGTTTAATACGGCGGCGAACTCTATTCGATCGGAGCGTCTTGCGGAGTCAAAAGTACGTACGATTTCCAGCCACTATGCGTCTCCGAATTTCTCTGCTGGTATCATTCTCGGCCGTCACCAGTGAGCCCAAGTACACAAATTCTTCTACCACTTCGATTTCGTCACCACCGATGCACACTCGAGGTGGGTTGTGGGTCTTCTCTTGAACCCCTTGGTATCATGTACTTCGTCTTCGACGTGTTGATCACTAGTCCGATCCGTTTAGCTTCCCCTTTCAGTTTGATATAGGCTTCCTCCATCTTCTCAAAGTTACGTCTCATAATATCTATGTCGTCGGCGAAGCCAAATAGCTGGACGGACTTATTGAAAATTGTACCATTCTTCCTTGTAATAAAACTTCCTCCTCCCAAATCTTGGTAATGATTTGTGCAGCCCAGTGCAGCGCTCTAGCCAGTGCCTCACCCAGTGATGGGAAATGTACAGTAAAACACTGTGATTATGTGAATATTTACATTTTATCCGATCAAATTTCATGCACCAAACAAACTGAAACAGTTTTCCAAAAAAATGTACGCGACACTGTGACTATTTTTTTGCCGATGAGACAAACTGTTTGTTTGCTTCTGTGTGATAGTCTCGTCCGTCGCATTCGCATGGCAATGCATGAGTTTTTTTGTTTCGGCTCGTGCGCAGCGCAAACAGAACAGAATCGAGTTCAATTACCTGTGGCGCACAGCCTGGAAAGAGTGCTAGCCACAGGTACTGATTTATTACTTCTAATCTCCAAAATAAGCAAGGAGTAATGAAATAAAAAATCGACACCAAAAAACGGTTATACGTTGTGAAATTATTGTACAAAAACAATAATTGTGGGGAGAGAAAACAGTAAAAGCAAGTGCTGACTGTTGTCTGCTTGGCAGGGCTGCTGCTGCGGCTGCCGTGGTTTTGTTTTTCTGTGACTGCATGGCAGAATGAATAATAAAAAAAAATGTCAACCGTTCCCGTCCCTGGCCTCACCACCGTGTTTAAATAGCTCTCCTGGTAGTTGGTCAACCCCAGGGGCTTTGTTGTTCTTCAGCCGGCCAATCTCCTCCTGGATTTCCTGGAGATCGGGAGCTGATAAAATTATGTCCTGCGTGCGTTCTTCCACGTCCATCACCAGACCACCATCTTCGTCTGCCACATCGCCATTCAGGTGCTCTTCGTAGTGCTGCCGCCACCTTTGGATCACCTCACGCTCGTTCGTAAGAAGGTTCCCGTTTATGTCCTTACACATATCAGGCTGTGGCACGTGGCCCTTACGTTAACGGCTCAACTTCTCATAGAACTTTCGTGCGTTATTAGCGCGGTACAATTGTTCCGTCTCTTCGCGGTCTCGATCTTCCTGCTGGCGCCTTTTCCTCCAGAAAATCGCGTTTTGTCTGTTCCGCGCCCGTTTATATCGTACCTCGTTCGCCCTCGTGCGGTGTTGCAACATGCTGCATTCTTCTCCTCAACTAACCGCTCACATTCGCTGTCATACCAGTCGTTTATCTGATTCGGGAGCACCGAGCCTAGTGCAGCGATTGCGGTGCTTCCAATGGCGGATCGAATATCTCTCCAGCTATCTTTAAGAGACGCTACGCCTAGCTGCTCTTCTGTTGGGAGTGCCACTTCCAGCTGCTGCGCGTATCCTTGGGCTTGTCTACCGTCTTATAGCCGCCCAATGTTGAGCCGCGGCGTCCGACTTCGACGCGTGTTGTACACCGTCGAGAGTTTTGAGCGCCGACATACTGCAACAAGGTAGTGGTCGGATTCAATATTCGCACTGCGGTAAGTGCGGACGTTCGTGATGTCGGAGAAGAATTTACCGACGATTAGAACGTGGTCGATTTGGTTTTCCGTTACTTGATTAGGTGATTTCCATGTGGCCTTGTGGATATTTTTGCGGGGAAAGAAGGTGCTTCGGACTACCATTCCGCGGGAGGCTGCGAAGTTCATGCATCGTTGGCCGTTGTCATTCGATACGGTGTGCAAACTATCCGGTCCGATGACCGGTCTATACATTTCCTCCCTTCCTACATGTGCGTTCATGTCACCGTTGACGATTTTGACGTCCCGCAGTGGGCATCCATCGTATGTCTGCTCCAGCTGTGCGTAGAACGCTTCTTTCTCGTCGTCGGGTCTCCCTTCGTGTGGGCAGTGCACGTTGATGATGCTATAGTTGAAGAAACGGCCTATAATCCTCAGCTTGCACATCTTTGCGTTGATTGGCTGCCACCCAATCACACGATGGCGCATCTTACCCAGCACTATGAAGCCGGTTCCCAGCTCGTTGGTGGTGCCACAGCTTTGGTAGAAGGTAGCCCCTCGATGCTCGCTTTTCCACACTTTCTGTCCTGTCCAGCAAATCTCCTGCAGCGCCATGACGTCGATGTTGCGGGGATGTAATTCATCGTAGATCATCCTGTCACAACCTGCAAAACCTAGCGACTTGCAGTTTCATGTTCCAAGCTTCAAATCGTGATCCTTTATTTGTCGCCTAGGTCTTTGCCGATTATATCGAGTCGCATTATCTCTTATATTGTTCGTAATTATTGGTTTTCCAGGCTGCTTATTGGGCCTGCGCAAACCTCCTGTCTCGTCGGAGGGCCGTCGTGTCAGGTCTGTTTTGTGTCCCACCTGACACCAGGACTTGGGCTTGTGCGCTTTGAGCGGCACACGGTCACCTTGCCGGGGCCTACTTGCGGATACATGCAGCATAGAGGTTTAACAGGGCCCACTGTCAAACCCCACCACATCCTAGGCAAGCCCCACAACTCGCAGATGGCCTGGGAGGGATCGTCAAGCCCTTGGACATAGTCCTTGCTGCCCGAAAAAAATTTAAAAGAGTGAAACCATGATTACAAATACCATTCATTACGTACAGTAGTTCTACATCACACAGCTTGATTGGGCTGCAACTTTGAGTTTTTATGTTTTCTCTACACAACAAGGTTTCCACGTAGGGGGGGGGGTCCCGTAGCGTAGTTGGCTACACGTTCGCCTTATAAGCGAATGGTCATGGGTTCGATTCCCAGCCCCTCCACCAAACCCTCGTCAGTCGTCGGATGCGCAGCCCATACGGTTGCGTATTGGAAGACGCGCCTTATTGTCACGGCTGTCTGATGACGACTGACAACTTGTTCTTCTCGGAGGCATTCCTCCAACGTACCCGGATAAAATGGCAACCGAACAATGCAACGATCATTGGATGCACGACATGGACAAACGGACACATTGGACTCACGATATGATGGACTGGCAACGACTATAATAATAGTAATGGAAATTATAAAAAAATCTGTGTGGATTCTGCACAGCAGAATACCACAGTAGATCTCGGCACAGCAGCGGTTAAATAACACAGAGTGCCTGAACAAATAAATAAAGAAATAAAAAAAGGTGTCCACGTAGGCGGCCCTCCTTAGCCGTGCGGTAAGACGCGCGGCTACAAAGCAACACCATGCTGAGGGTGGCTGGGTTCGATTCCCGGTGCCGGTCTAGGCAATTTCCGGATTGGAAATTGTCTCGACTTCCCTGGGCATAAAGTATCATCGTGCTAGCCTCATGATATACAAATGCAAAAATGGTAACCTGGCTTAGAAACCTCGCAGTTAATAACTGTGGAAGTGCTTAATGAACAGCTGCGAGGCGGCTCTGTCCCAGTGTGGGGATGTAATGCCAATAAGAAGAAGAAGAAGACGTAGGCGATGCCACAGCTGCCATCATCATCATTGTACTTATTTCAAAGATATGAAAATTAAGGTAGTTGATTAGTACATGAAGAAATTCTGAAAATAACTATTTGTCTCTAAACAATTAATCAGTATAGGCAGTATAGACAGAAGAGACTGGATCACCTTTTCTCATTTCCGATGTATCACAGCCAAAAATAAATTAACGCAGTTTTCGTACAGATTATCTGAGAACATGATTAAACTTTACTGATGTTCGTTAGTCTGTAAATAAATCCCCCACTTTTGAGGTGCTCACAACGGCACACTAGGAGTTATTTTTTTTATATCAGTATGGTGTAAGGCATCTAACGTTGAATTTGTCGAAATTAAACACCTTCATATAAACAAAATATTTGGTAACCGTAGTAGTGGACACTTTCCTGCATAACTGGTACCAAATATTTTTCACAATAAAATTCCTCCTTTCGAAATAGCCAGCGTTAGCTGTCTTTCGCCATACAAATATCTGGCGGTTAATGCATGCCTAAAGGGACTTTCTTAGTCGTGCGATAAGATGCGCGGCTACAAAGCACGACCATGCTGAAGGTGGCTGGGTTACCGCCTCGCAGCTTAGTATTCATTAAGCACTTCCACATTTGTTAAGTGCGAGGTTTCTAAGACAAGTTACAATTTTTGCATTCGTATATCATGAGGCTAACACGATGATACTTTTATGCCCAGGGAAGTCGAGAAAATTTTCAACCCGAGAATTTCCTAGACCGGGACCGGGAATTGAACCCAGCCACCTTCAGCATGGTCTTGCTTTGTAGCCGGGCATCTTACTGCACGACTAAGAAAAGCCTCCCGTCAGTACATGCAAGCTTTAATTTGGAGATTCTCGATTATAATATTTACTCAAAAAATATTTCTTTGAGTCTCCCATATGTCATCAAATTTGACAGTTCTTTAAAAAGTTAGGAAAAACTTATTTTTTTTGAATTTTTATGGATGACTAATGAGGGATCAAAGGTCTCCATATTATGTTACCAACTTAAAATAGAAATATCCTAAAATTCGTTGACATTTTTATCAGTACAGATCATTTTATCAACTTATGGCATCATGCTGTGAAAAATTGTAAAATTTGGTCAATGTTAGGAGAAGTTATTTACCTTGATTTCTTCATTGATATTTTTTGTGGAAGGTTTATTCAGCGGAAATTTGGTCAATCCTAGTCCTAGAAATCCAAGCTCATAAGCTTACTTTCTTCTGTTTGCGCTCGTTTCGAACTAGGTTGAGCTCGCATGTAGACTCGTTTGTCTGAATTCAAGAACTTTGATTACAAATTGCTTGCGAAGCTTCTATGTTCAGAATTGGTTGTTTATAGTTCAACCCGCTACAATGGTACCACGCGTTGTGTCGCAGATTTCAATTAAAATTAATGCAATCCAACTTTGTCAGTTTGCGCGTGGTTGGGCTTGGATTATTGGCACAGCGTCGATTTAATCGGGTCAAGTTACCATTCTAGGAGAGGTGTACCATTAAAATGGGTTGCAAACAACAAACGGCAACCACATATACCGAATGGCAATTGATGTCATCCCGTAGGATAATTCCATCAGCACGAGGCGCGGGCCACCCCGTCCCACAATGTCAACAGCCCCTGGAACCATTACTGCGTACCCGACGATATTTATTCTCGTTGTTCTTTCTGCGATCGTTTCGGACTGAGACAGTCGAAGAACGGACACATGGCAGTGAAGTTCCTTCTGGCTCATGTTTGATTTGGCCCGACATTCCGAGTTCGAGTGTGGGTTGTTGGAATCTTGTCGGTTGGTTGGTTCTCTTGCGTGCGATTCGGTGTGGGTACTGTGAAATAGCGGTAGTTCTGAGTCATGCACTTTCAACAGATTAAGATCCGGATGATGAGGATATGACGAAGTTGAGCTAATTTGGGGATATATATTTTTTTTCAAGATCGATGTTTGCTTGGGACTGAAATTTGGACATCTCATCAATGATCTCAGAATATCCATTTCAGACTTATTTGCAGCATAATAATTCAGAAATAAACGTAATATTTCAATAAATGGGTCAATTTATGTTACTTTATTGAATATGGTTTGTAAAATCGTCAGTAGTGAGAAACGTCCTCTTTTTGAGCTGTAGATGAACATACTTATTGAATTATCATCTGCTTCAAAGATTAAGAATCAATATTAGTCATCACATCACAGGAAAACCAAAATAATTTGCTCTCCTCGATACGCCAACCTCAACTTACGTAAGCAAGGTCCCTCGCTCAGCTGATATGACACACATTTTCTTTCGGTGTTCCATCTGTTTCGTTTGTTAGAAACCGCCAATCGTGATCAGGAGCTAAATTACCTCACAATGCTCTGCACTGGCACAGAGCTCCGAATTCGCTACACTTGGTACTACATACACTTTCTGTCACTATTCAATCGGCTCGTTAAGTAAGCCCCTGCATTGCATGCCTCTTCTGCCCTCCTGATCATGTCCACTTCGGATGGGTTCATGTTGTTTTGCATAGATCATCCCGTGAGCCAAAATCGAATGCAAATTCGACTGATGCGGGTGTAATAATTGAAGACCTTCGCATTGCATAAAATAACTCTCCATTTCGTCCGTTTGTTTTCGCAGAAACTTTCCTCTCCCAAATTCTACGGAATGTGCCAATGGGGGATGTGTTGAATTTTAATTTCGTGCTTGTAAACAAATCGCAGAAAAAATTGTAATTAGCGAAATTTAAACGAGTGAATGTTCACTGCATTCAACCACATGAATGCGATGTCATTAATAGTAATTTGTGCAACTAGTTGCAAAAAGATGATTTTTCCAGCACGAATTATACATTCATCCAACGAGGCTTGCCGAGTAGGTTAAATACTATGAGCGCTGATAAAATAGAAAAATGGCCTTTAATATGATAAATCTTTACCAAAATGACTTGATATGATTATACCTGCAAGAAAATAAATTTTTGTGCAAAAAAAAAACAATTAGATTCCATGCTATCATATCACATCCGACACATATGCCATATGTTCATTAAACTAGGGGAAATGACGGCTTCGGCAGGTTTTGTTCTATTATTGGCAGGGGGGTTTTTTATAACCAATTATGCTCAAATTTGGCCTAAACATTCTTTGCATATCAAAGAATATTGTGGCCAAATTTCATAAAATTTGGTCAACAAAAACCCCCCTGCCAATAATAGAACAAAACCTGCCAAAGCCGTCTTTCTCCCTATTTCATTTATTACGCGTCGCAGAGAACTATTTGAACAAACTTCTATTTCTTCTTCTTGATCTTCTTATTGGCATTACATCCCCACACTGGGACAGAGCCGCCTCGCAGCTTAGTGTTCATTCAGCTCTTCCACATTTCAATCCGAAAATTGCCTAGCCCGGCAACGGGAATCGAACCCAGCCACCCTCAGCATGGTCTTGCTTTGTAGCCGCGCGTATTACGGCTAAGGGGGCACCGTGGTAAGGAACAAACATTCAAGCTAATTGAGCAAAATATAGTCATGTAACTACTGTTCTTATGTTGGTTTTCCATTATAGCACCCATATGTTGTAAGGGATTTTATATTGATCATGTCGTGTGGGCGTGCGAGGAGCATCATGGCCCCAGATCTGCATTAATCTCCGAGTCCGAGGAAACAACCAAAGCCTATGAGGAAAGTTTTTTTGAACCTTTATTAATTTTATCACACTTAAAATAGCAATCACATCCACCATCCAGAAGGATGCACATTAATTATTGCTTTTCACTGTGAAAACTATGATTCCGATGGAGTGTAACAATTACCATTAATTTATACCCAGCAAATGCATGTTTATTATAAAAGGTTTTTCTGATGCTGTTCATATTTATCCCAAAATGCCCTTTCATGTCAAATGACCTTAGGCCAAATAGTATTATGCTACTGGCTTGCTTCAATCAGGGATATGTCATTTTCAGGTAAATGTCATATTCTGAAATATGTATTTTCGGGAAATATAATTATCGTTAAAGTCATTTTTGGGGAAATGTTGTTTCCGGGAAAACTGTTATTGTTGAGGATTTGCTAAAAAAAATATTTTGAGCTTTTTAGTGGAATGTCTTCTCGAGTCAAGTACGAGACACTGAAGACGGCCTTACTGTTGAGGTCGAAATACGTATCTGTCAAGATACAATTAAGTGGTGGAATTCAATGGGATTGTATAAACTCGTCTTATGACAAGAGGATTTGCTATTTTTGAGGAATTCGGGCAATCGGTTTTCGGAACATTGTACAATGTCAAAAAACCTCGGATGAACTAAATAATAGGGAATTTAAATGATGTCTAAAAGATTCATAAGTCGTTTTCTACACAATACCCAGCCCTCATAATTTCCCGCATTCCTAAAGTCCCTCCCAACCTCTCTAAAATAGTTTCTTTACAAATTTGGTTTGAGTAGACCCATGCAATAAAAAGGTATGCTGAACTGTTTGTTCAATAAATATACCCTCTCTCTCATTTATCTATGACACTCCTACCCAGTCTGGTATGGTCTCCTTAGACAGAGAATATGGGTTCCAAATTTGGTGGACATCGGTAAATGGGTTCAGAAGTTATACTAAATTGATCGATAACTAAACAATACCCCACACCCTCCCTCTTTTAAAATTCCCTACCCACACCCACTCAAATTGTTTCCTTAGGACAGACAATATTTGATACAAATTTGGTTCAAATCAGTCATAGGGTTCAAAACTTACATTAAGTTGATTGATTGCTAAACAATACCCCTCCCCCCATACCATCCTTCTTTTCCAAAGAGCATCCCTAACCCCCTATCGTCATCTCCTTAAGATAAAGAATGTGTGTTCCAAATTTGGTTGAAATCGGCCAAGGGGTTCAGAAGTTACACTGAGTTGATCGAAAACTTAGCAATAAAAAACGGAACGGTCTATTTGGTAGAAAGTCATTCGGTGGAAGGCCACTAAGCCTAAGGTATTTGGCTGAACAAACTATTTTATCGAAACCCATCCAACCGAAAGCCTTTAGGACGAAAATGTCATTTGGTCGAAATGGTCATACGGCCGAAAATGTCATTCGGTAGAAATTATCAATTAGCCGAAAATGTATTTTGACCGAATAGGTCATTTGGCCGAAACGGACGATTTGCAGAAAAGGCTGTTTGACTGCAAATGTCGGTTGGTCGAACGAATCACATGGCCGAAGAAATCGTTTGTCTGAACCGGTAACATGGGCGAAAATGTCATTTGGCCGAACTGGTAAATTGACTGGTTATTTGACCGAATAGGTCATTTGGCCGAAACGGCCGTTTGGTAGAAAGAGATATTTGGCAAAAAGTGTCATTTGGCCGAACGGGTCATTTGGCCGTAAATGTCGTTTGCCCGAACAATAAAGGATGTGAAAGAATGAAGTGCTTAATGATAATTGAGAAGTGATAAAAAATAGAAGTTAGGAATGAGGAATGAGATGTAGGACGTCTCATTCTTCAGTTTTCACATGTTACGTCGCACTGTGAAAAATAGGTAGTGCGGAGTAAGAAGTGAGAAATAAAGAGTGAGCAGTGAGAAGTGCGACGTGTTACTTCTCACTGCTCACTGTTTTTTCCTTATTTCACACTTTTCACTGTTAAAAGGAAGAAGTGAGAAGTGCGAAGTGAAAAGTAAGAAATCTAGTATGAGAAAATGGACGTCTCCTTTTTAACTGCTCACTCCATATCTCTCACTTCGCTTTTCGTACTTTCTCACTAATTATTTACAACTTCATATTTCTTACTTCTCAATTATCACTACCCACTACCCACATTTACTGTTGTTCAGTCAAACGACATTTTTAACCATATGACCCGTTTAGCGAACTACATTCACGGTCATATGTTCCGATTAGCCAAATGTATTTTTGGGCCGTATGTTCTGTTCGCCCTAATCACATTTTAAGCCGTATGACCCTTTCAGTCAAATGGCCCTTTCTGCCAAATGACGATTTGACCGAACGGCGTTTTCGGTCAAATGACCTAATCTGCTGAACGAATTTTCAGACAAATGACCTGTTCGTATAAACGACATTTTCGGCCATGTTACTTGTTCGTCCTAACGGAGTGCGTGACTGATCGTGTTTCGGCAAGGTACGCAAAAAGTTCGAGAGTTTTTTTGACTGACAGCATAGTAATTAATCAGTGCGCGAGTGATCGTGTTCCTGCTCAGTACGCAGAAAGTTCGAGTTTTAATCCTGATTCTTGTGGCAAAAAAGTAATAAATCAATACGATGGATTGCGTTTCTGCTCGGTACGCAGGATGTTCGAGAATGTTTTTGTATTGTTTTGTCAAGATTATGGCTTTTCAAATTCTGCCGATTTTCGTAATTTCGACCTTTTGTCCCTTCGGCTTTTTATCCATTCGACCTTTTGTCCTTCGACCCTATGTCCTCTATGTCTATGTCAACACTTTTTTCGCCTAACCTACATAATTTTAGGTCTTAAGTTTTTCGTGTTTTAATTCGTATCCGTTGTTCCACGCTAGATGTCGTAACCGTTAAATCAGTCCATAATCTTTTAGTGCCAATTTCTTCGTTCCGGGAACAGTAGGTTGTTAAAAGAACGTTTTTTTATGAGGCCACTGGATACCATCACGCAAAAAAAAGCGTTCATGAATTCGTGAACTAACGAGTTCACGGTGTATTTTTTCCGGAACAACAGTCACGGATTCGGAAATACGTGACTGGTGTTCCCGAATCCATGAAACAAATCACGGTGTATTTTTGCTGGTTCACGAATTCGGGAACGCTTTTTTTTGCGTGCATAATGGGCGCTGAACAGACGCTCGACCAGTCGTGTCAAATCTGTTAGCTGAGTAATCATTTCCCGATATAGATAAATACATATTTTTAATAGGTCCGCGACGTTAGGCATAAGTACGATAGGCATAATGGACGTTAGGCATAATGTACGTTAGGCATAATGGACGTTTGGCATAATTCTGCCTTCTTAATGTCAAAGGCTGTCAAGGATGTTATCGATCATTTAGTAATCTGCCTTCGATCATTTAGTAGATTGTCAATAACTCATTCCAGAGGCTAAATTTCAAAATGTGTTGTATGGTGGACTTCTAGTGCAAAGGTTTATCTACAACTCTGCCTAACAGTTCGTTGTTTGAATTTCACTAATAACGGAGCTTTATCGCTAGTAGCAGTAACTTAGACTAAATGATTGCATATTTTGTTATCATTTAGTATGAGTATAGCAACTAGCACCGTAACTCCTTTAATAGTGGAATTCGAACATCGACCTGTTAAGAAGAGTTGTAGAAAAACCTTCACACTCAAAGTCCACCATACAATATATTTTGAAATTAAGCCTCCGGAATGAGTTATTGACAAACTACTAAATGATCGAACGCAGATTACTAAATGATCAATAACATCCTTGAAGGCTGTTCTATGGGTCATTTTAGTCGTTTTGGAACTAACAAATCGAGTCCATTTAAAGGATTTATAATCCACTGGGGCTCATAGCTCAACTGTTTTTATTTACTTTTGTTTACTGTTCCCTTGGCTTTTTTAGTTCTTGCTTTAGTAAACAATAATAGCTCAAATAAATTGGATACCTCATTTGTAAATTAATTATAATATCTAGTATTACGTTGTCCATTACCAGGGGACATTAGCTTTCTGGTGGCGGGATAGTTGGTGGGCCATTAAAAATGGGTATACCCCGTTAGGCATAAGTACGTTAGACTTATGTACGTTAGGCATAAAGACGTTAGGCATACGAACGTTAGGCATAATGGACGTTTGGCATAATTCTGCCTTCTTAATGTCAAAGGCTGTTCTAAGGGTCATTTTATGCCTAACGTTCAAAACCTGAAATCATGGTTCTAATGATATCCTGATCGCAGTATTCGACATGTTACCCAAGAACATGTACTGCCCAACATACAACATTAGGTTTAGGATTCCCTTAATACAGTTCCATATACATTGTTCATTTATTTAATAAAATAGATGAAATTTGCCTGAAAAGTTTAGTCACAATAAGAATCATCGCACAAATGTACCACGCGTCTCCATATGCTGTAATGCTTACCGTGGACCCCCGATAATTTGAACGGTACCGTCAACTGGGGGGAAGATGATCATTTTTAAGACAAAACATGCAATAACAATGTGTGTTTACATTTTAAATCGAAACAAATATTTTCTAAACATGTACTGCTATACGTTGCAATAATTAACAACTTTAGTTTTCTGGAATGCGTTCGCATTTATTAAAATAAATTAAATTATCACACATTTTTTGAGTAATCTGGTTTGGGGTGAAGTTGATCAAGACAGCTCTACTAAAATCATTATGACCTAATAGTCAAAATACACCAGGTTATTTGTATGAATGTTGAATTTACTACGTAAAGAAGTCTAAGAAGTCAATATTTGAAACGAATATAGTGTCATTTATGACTATCTCTCTCTTTCTTCTAAAAATACATTTTCATGATTATAATCGAAAAACTCGGATTTCTACCTAGCGGTAACATTACTTGAACGGAGAATATTGTTGACTACCGTTTCATAAAAAAATTTGGCACTTTTGACTGACACATCAAATGATCATCTTCACCTCAATGATCATCTTCCCCCCAGTTGACGGTACCTCATTCAAATTAACGGGGTTCATTTTTAATTTGAACTTCTGGTTACTCTATTTGCATCAGAAAAACTGGTTTCTGGCCGCTCTCTTTGCTGGTTTGTTTTGATTCTGCGTTCCGTTTCACGATGTTTCATTTTTCTTCTCTCGACTCCACGTGCTAAATGACGTTTGAACCATTTTTAATTTGTACGATGTTCAAACCAACGGGGTTCAAATTAAAAAGTGTTCAGATTAAAAGCGGTCATATTACCGGGGGTCCACGGTATATGCTGCAGAACAGTCGTCGAAACTCCTACCTATCGTTTCCACTGGGATTCAGATATTGAAAAAAAACTTAGATAATCGGTAGATATTTTAATTTACAATGTTCTGAAAACTCATATGTGAGTATGTACATTATGTGGAAGAAATTGGTCGTAGGTTCAAATCCCATCAAATGGAAAGTGATTACCTCCAATCAGGGTAGAAATATTTTACATTTCTACATTTCTATTCCGAATTTTTACATTTCTATTCCGAAATCCGGATCAAATAAAAGACACTATGAACTGTCTAACTAAAAGCGAACTGCATCAATCCTGACTGTCCTTGATTGGCTTCAACGGTCAACGAGCTTGTCACAAAACAATGTTGCCTTCCTCAACAACCGAGCATGTAGGTATATGAAAAAAATAAGCTGCAGATGAAGAGATCGTACCTTCAACCTGCGTTCATATCTCTTCATAATCTAGCACCACATTTCAGTGTCACCTTCTTTCGCAATCGTATCGATTCAATTGTCGTCAAAAGAACCAAACCACCCGTTCAAATAAGTAGTAACGTACTGACTTTCTACAACCGTAGAAAAAGTGACAGATCATTAGCGCGTTGTCCGTTCCACTTTGAAGGCGTGGGATGACCACTCTGCAGAAACGCCATCCATTAATCCGTTCTAATTATTATTTTAACGATTCCGTCACAAACATCAACCACAAGACAAACAAATTCTGTCGACACAAATGGCAACTCAAGTTCAATGTAACAAAAAACACGCGGCACACAATCAGGGTCTTGAAAGATTGGAAGAATGGCAATAATAAGCTGTACGGTATCTTTTACAACTGTAGCGTGGTGGCGTCGCGTCGCAACGAATGCTGGTGCGCTGGACTTGGAGTGGCGTGTGGGTGGTTCCTGAAAACCGATCGTGGGACCAATGAGTTCGACCTTATATGGGGTGGATTGTTGAGGAAATCGCGGTACACATGCGGCAATCTACCGGGAACAAAAAAAAACCTGGTAGGTTGATCCTGGCATTGTTACGTGCGATTTGTTACGGTTGTGTGGGATTCAGAGGGTTTTTGAACCCAGGCAATAGAAATTCGAAATTCGACGCTTCAAGTATAAAGTTAAGTAAAAGACACTGAAGACGATCATACAATTGATATTGGA
This sequence comes from Armigeres subalbatus, assembly GCF_024139115.2. NCBI lineage: Eukaryota > Metazoa > Arthropoda > Insecta > Diptera > Culicidae > Armigeres > Armigeres subalbatus. The sequence goes on along the minus strand of NC_085140.1, from coordinate 37,726,504 downwards.
ATACTCAGTCTGGTAAAGTTGATTCGCATAATAGATATAAGCTCGTCTTAGATTTTTATCTGACAATAGATTTATTGCCAGCACTGCATTGACATTAAACAAAGCCTACGTTACATTCTTACTATGAACTTGCCCTTCATGAATCAAATCAGCTGTCTTCCGCCTACGTATGTCGCCATTATCGCTAGCAGCTTCAATAACCTAGAAGCTCCCATTGCTCGCAATCAATTCCTACTGCCCCAGAAGAAAATGACGATCGCCTGGCGTCATCAAATGTGTACACAAGAAGGTGTCTCCAATAAAAGTGACAGTGCGTTGTTCCGATCCTAACCCATTATTCAGATTTCCATTTTCATTAATATCGTAAACGTGTATCGCATGCAAAGATTACAAAACAATTCCTTAGACGGGCGTGTGTGTCTCTCTCTCCTTACCACACAACGTGGGCTAGTGGCGCAGTGCGATGGAAATCCGCAAAGCCGTGAATTCCGCATCACATCTACTCATCACCATTAAGTCGCGAACCTGCTACCTGCTACCTACCTACATGATGAGGAGCAAATGAACAGGCGCGTGTAATTAACGATTCCAGCGCAAGTTCACTTTTATTGCTCTATCATCACGACCATTCAAATGAGCTGCCGCTGTAGGAATTCGATTTGTCGTTCATTTGTCGTCCATAGCCGCACTCTGAAGTCATTCCTTATGATGATACAAATGGTAGCAGAAGGTTTTCCTGTTGCTCGATTATCATTTTACACTAGGTTATACCAAAAAGTGCCAGATAAAGTTTTTGGTTAAAACGTTCTGCGTAAGTAAGAGACGTTCTAAGCATCTGAAACCAAATCTTACATCTTGATACAATACAGAGTTCACAATTGTTGTGAATAGTAGTCCGATTTCTCATATTAAATTTAAAATTCATGATCAAAGTATTTTTTGGTATCGAAATGTTTCATACGTTCCAGTAAACCCTAAGCACCTCGACCGATTTTAACCAAACTTGGAACAAATGTTCCCCCTCTTAAAAAACGATTATAGATCGAGTACAAAAGTCCCCCTCTTAAAAAACGATTATAGATCGAGTACTTTGACCATCGAGGCAGCAGAAGTATGGGGAGAGGTATTATTCAGAATACAATTTCAATTAAACGTGGATCCATATTCTGTATATTTCGAACCATATTCTGTATTTTTGCTTTTTTTGCTTACACCAAAGTGTAACGAAAAGGCTATAATTCACTTCCAAGACGATTTTGTGATAGGAGGTCCGGAGACCCATAGTGTTACATACCAATCGACTCAGCTCGACGAATTGAGATGATGTCTGTCTGTGTGTATGTGTGTGCGTGTGTGTATGTATGTGCGCAAAATAAAACTCACTCATCTTTTAGGCATTTATATTGATACGATTTGTTTGCAATAAGTTGCATTCGAGAGAGAATCCTGTCCCAATGTTTCATACTGAATTTTGGCCATATCGGACTTAATGGGATCAAAAGCTAAAATACGATTTATATACAAAAAAAACACGCTAAGAAAATCTCACTCATTTTTTAGTATATCTAATGTACGAGAAAGACAAAAACACCGCTAGGTGGATCAATCAAGGTTTCAAATTTGGATCAATATTCTGTGGAGACGGTTATGAATGGAGTGGGAGTGTCGTTTGGTAACAGGAAATTGCTGTGCAAGAGGTGTATTGTTCAGAAAATGAAGAATTTCGGGTAATAACAAAATGATATCTATTCTAAGGAGGAGACAGTTATCGAGAGAATGAAAGTGTCGATAATCAGTATGAAAAAGTATTGCTCAGAAATTTTTTATAAATAATTTAATGTCTAAACCGATAGGACAATTCTTCCTCTTCTTCTTCTTATTGGCATTACATCCCCACACTGGGACAGAGCCGCCTCGCAGCTTAGTGTTCATTAAGCACTTCCACGATTATTATCTGCAAGATTTCTAAACCAGATTACTATTTTTGCATTCGTTTATCATGAGGCTAGCATGATGATACTTTTATGCCCAGGGAACTAACTAAAAATACATTCTCCTTCGTCTTCTATGGCTCTACATTCCAACTGGAACTTGACAGGAATTACCTATTCTTTGCATTTTCTGTGAAAATCCGTGCTATAGAAAGAGTATTATACTCCCCTTTATGCATAAGATTTATAGGCATAAAATGCACCAAAGAACAGCAAGGCAAAACTATGGCATGATGTTTGTTAGGCACAATTTTGCCTTTATTATCAAGTTAAAAATGTGAAAAAGAAAGCGGTACCGTGAAACAAATGCAGACAAACGTGATAAGTATTCATTCATTTTCGGTTTATTTCAAATGGCATCATGCCTACAACTCATCCTGCCTTGTCATAAGACGAGTTTGTACCATCCCATTTGGCACATTGAAACATTGACACATTGTGCATTAGTGGGTCAAAAATGACCCCAACTTGAATTCGCTCTCAAAAGTTCATTTTCTCAATCTTTTGGAACCAAAGGTATGGATTCCACGGATGTCTTCTTGCCTTTCGAAAGGTGATTTTGGAAATGCTCATAAATTTGCGTAGCAATAATCCTAATAGAACGTAACCATTGTCCATTTCCATGAATCAACTCAATTCCTGGTTATTCCACGGTCCGGTGTCCCTCCGGAAGACCCGGAACGTCCGTAAAAATGGTCAATTCATGAAACTTTTTTTCTTTGCGGTTTCTCTCTTTTTTCAAAGTTTGCATTTTCGAACGCTGAGTAACAAATGATTATGGTGGCCCATTTTGATGGACCTCCGGTGGCCACTCCGCTCCATCACAATGGCTACGCAAATTCGTGAGGATTTCAAAAATTGCCCTTCGAAAGAAGAAATCACGCCAAAAATTGCCCTAAGATTCTATGTTCCTTTAAAATTGATTCCTGGGAGCCAGAATGGCCAAATTGCAAAAAGATTTAGAATCAGTTCGAAAATTAACTTTTGCGAGCGAATTCAAGTTGGGGTCATTTTTGACCCGCTAATGCACAATGTGTTACTTTTTTAATGCACTAGGAAGGTTAAATAAAATGACGATTTTGTGAAAGTTAGAAATGATCTTTCATAATTTTTTGATACGACCTGTTGGAAGTAAGTTCACCTATCTGCCGAGTTTTTCACAGCACACAGATTCCTAATTTTACTGCAATAATAATTTTGATGAAGCAGTATCTTTTATTCCTTTCTTGGCTTGTCCCATTTTGAACAAAAATAAGCAATATATTGTCGAACAATTCATGCGTTTTATACTTGTCGAAAAATCAGAAAACGAAAATGTTGGTTGGAACCTCGAAGATTACCACGATAGAAGGCAAATGCATAGGTACGTGCTTTTATTGCTGTATTAAAAAAAAACTCATCCATTCTTTTTAGGGCGCATCTTTTTATACGTTACTTCATTTTACGGCCTACTATATGCGGCACGTGACGTAAACATAATTTCAATTTGGCCATTCTGTTGTGTTTTTCAGTGTTTTTCACAGCACTTCTTCTTATTGGCATGACGTCTCCCACTGGGACATTGAGGCCTCGCAGCTTAGTATTCATTAAACACTTCCACAGTTATTACCCGCCAAGTTTCTAACCCAAGTTACCATTTTTGCATTTGTATATCATGAGGCTCACACGATGATACTTTTATGCCCAGAGAAGTCGAGACAATTTCCAATCCGAAAATTGCATAGACTGGCACCGGGAATCGAGCCCAGCTACCCTCAGCATGGTCTTGCTTTATAGCCGTGTATCTTACCGCTAGGCTAAGGAGGCCCTCGATTTTCACAGCACACAGATTTCTAATTTTAGTGCAATAATAATTTTGATGAAGCAGTATCTTTTACTCCTTTCTTGGCTTGTCCCATTTTGAACAAAAATAAGTTGAATTTTGCCACAGATTTTCTATTTAAAGCAATATGGTAACGGCTGTATTTTGGACCGGGCTCATATTTTGGACCACCTAGCTAAATTTTGCATTTATATCACACAAAACTAAATAAAACATGCAACATTTAAATTTTATTGCAAAAAGAAACTATCCATAAGGTATCTCCTACATTTGTTTCTTAAAAAATATAGCAATTTTCAAGAATATTTTCACGCATTTACCCATTCCGGCTGGATTAGACCAAAACCAAGAAGACATTGTAAAATTGAAGTCAACTTTCAAAAGCTGTAAGTTTATTTGTACATAGATTTAAAACATGTGAATGATGTTGTTGACTTATTAAAACCTAATTGAAGCAGTTTCATATCTCGAGCAAAACATTGTAAGTTTAAAAACAGTATTCTGAGGCATGTCTAAAATAGGTTCACTTTTCATTGAACCGAACATATTTTCGACATATCTTCTTTTTAAGTTCTAGATCTCTTAAACTTTTGTTTTTACCAACCATTTGTTTCTCTAGTATGAAACCATTCATAAATTACTGTTCATACTGCATTTATGAATTACCGTTCATTGATGTAAGCCCTAGTAAAATGTCAATTAAACCAACATGTAACTGTTTTCATTATTTCCATAAAAAAATAGTTAAGAACACTACATGACAAGAACCAATCTTTGCTAGAGCTTTCCTTCCGTGCTGCTTGCCAATGCAACAGAGTTCCGCATTCTACGATTATGTTTCGTTTGGTATAATAATGTGCAAAGAGAAAAAAAGATATTTTAGTATCTTTATAAAGGAGACATTAGGCTTGCTCGTCTCCGGCGAGTAAGGAAGAACCGGACAACCCACTAATATCAATGTCGCAAATGGAACAGCTATGGCAAACTACATAACAAATATAGCAGGATAGAAGTGACCACGTGCATGGATCACAGCCATGGGCCACACGTTTGTTTTGCATTGATGATGCTGTATCGAGTGGTACTGACATTCATATTTGTTTCAGTACCCTTAGCTGGTAGATATTGTTCTAAGCTTTTGAGTGCTTATAAAAATGTATTGTTTAACAAGGACTTTAAGAATGAAAACGCCGAAAATGCTGGAGATCGCTCATTTAATCTAATAGTTACATAATTTTGCTAGCAATACACAAATATTCGAGTGGTCCAAAATATGTTCATTAGGTGGTCCAAAATAAAAACAAGTGGTCCAAAATTAAATCTAACATATCTTTAGAATTTATGATAGTTTGGCTCTTTCGGTGGGATTTACAACATTTTTACCTACAAATCCTACCTAGCATTCATCACTTTTTAGTTGCTTAGGCAATTGACCAAGCGTTATTACAAAATCTAACTTTTATTCGAAAAATTGTTCGGCCATCTCCTAAAGTGGTCCAAAATACCTCACTATATTGTTGAACCATACATGTGTTTTATAATTGTTGAAAAATCAGAAATCTAAAATCAAAAATTACCACAATAGAAGGCAAATACACAGGTACGTGCTATTATTGCTGTTAAAAAAAAAACTCATCCATTCTTTTTAAGACACATCTTTATACGTTACTCCATTTTACGGCCTCCTATTTGCGGCACGTGACGTAATAGTAGTATGTGCAACGAGTTGCAAAAAGATGATTTTTTCAGCACGAGTTATACGTTTATCCAACGAGGCTTGCCGAGTTGGATAAATACTACGAGTGCTGAAAAAATCGAGTTTTGCAACGAGTTGCACACGCTATTTTTTGCAATGACAAAAAATGGGCTTTAATATGATAAATCTGTACCAAAATGGTACAATTTTATTTACTTAACATGACCAATCTTGCCAAAAAATCATGTTACTACAGGAAACAAACAGAATCCATGTTGTCGTGCCTCATTGTGTGCTCGACAGACAATTAGGCGATAGATAAATCTGCCTTTGGAGAATTTGATGTCATGTCCATCAAATTATTTCATTTATTACATGACACCGAGAATGCACTATTTGAACACTCACCCAAGCCAATTTAGTTAAATATGGTGAGTTGCATAATGTTCATTAAAGCACCCATGTCATTGGTATGGAAAAGTAGGCCGTTTTATCACTCGAACGCCAATTGTACACCAGGTATCATGATCAGGAATTGCAAAAACATAATTTTAAACGTTATTGAAAAGTAAACTTCTAAGAAGACACTCATAGAAACCATAAGAACTAAGTAGTTGTTTTGCTTCCACAGTTGTTGAATTCCAGGTCTTCCAAGAATTTCTTAGATTATAGGTATACATGCGAAATCAACTGTTATCTTTTTTTTTAAGTAGATGGATCCATGAAACCAAAATTGATACGATTTCAAAAACTTATCCATTCCAGCTAATCGCAGAATTCCTTGGAATTTATGCTTTAAGATCTATAGAATCATCTCTCTATCTCGATATCTCTCTATGTGTGCTAGTTATATTTTGTTCTGGATTCACTCTCCCTATCCCAAAGTATTCAAATTTATAGGATACGGCGAACTTTGTCTCGCCAAAAATTGGAAAATTTTCTGATACAATTTTTTGCGTCCATAATACATCTAGAAAACTAATCGGTTCTTCAGAATGATCTCTCATTTTTTACAACTTTGTTTAATATATATAGATGATCAAAATTTTAAAATTCCATGCAAATTGTACGAAAAACCATTTCATTCATTGATTGTACGAAAAACAAAGATTGCGATTTGATTTTAAAAGCATTCCAATCTCATCATAACGTTTTTCCTCGTTAAAAGAAGAAGAAAACGAATATAAATTAGCAAAAGCTGGGCTATGTATTCCTGTGTGATGCGCGGTCGTTCAAATGCCAACTTTGTTTTATATTTATAGAAGAGATAGAAGATGATCAAAATTTTAAAATTCAATGCAAATTGTACGAAAGACCATTTAATTGATTTTTTTTTATCTATTGCATTTATTTGACAGGCTCAGGCGTGTATAACACTTAACGGAGCCGAGACTCTTTATGATATTTACAAACTATATCATTATTATTAACAGTTAGTAAGGGGGAAGGGACATTGACCAAGACACTCGTGGCGACTCAAGGTTAGATTGCGTAATTTCAGGATGGACATGGTTGGGATTTTGGTTTGAGGTATTTCAGCTGCTCATCCAGGTATTTGACGTCAAAAACGTTGTATCGTAGTGTTGTGTTCGAGTTGTAGTTCGTCAGGGAGCATCTTCCAGATGGCCAGAGCTTCATGGTACACGGAACAATAAGACAAAGACAAGAAAAAAAACTTGGAAAGAAAAAAACGAATATTAGACTTTGATGTCAGACGAGCAAAGAAATGCATAATACATATATATAGCCTGCATATATACCACATCGCGATCCCCCAAAGCACTTCTTACTTCCCTGTAGGGTTGTTTACCTCGGGCCTCAAGGGTATTCAATAGTTGCTCTCTGTAGGCGTCGTTTTCCGAGCAATAACAAACAACGTGATCGATGTCATCGTAACCGGCTCCACACCTACATAGGTTGCTATCGACCAAGTTTATTCTATAGAGATGTGCGTTTAGTGAATAGTGATTGGACATAAGCCTAGACATCGTGCGAATGAAGCCTCGGCTTAAGTCTTAATTGAAAATATTGAGTTTTGAGTTTGAAAGCATTTCAATTTCATCAAGTTTTTCCTTTATTTTTCAAATATTTAAAGTCAATAACGGCGCCGGCCACGTCATATAGGAAGGAAAGGATTGTTAGTCCAACTCTCGTTGCTACTAGAGACCGAGTATACCAATGCATCTCCACGATTGTCTTGAGATAGGATATCGTTTTAATTACAAAGGATAATTTATCTGGATTCACTTCGGTAAGTGATGGGTGGAAATAACACTAATACGCTGTCTCGCGACATTAAAACATACACATCCGGTGGCATATGAAAACTGACCGACCAATCGTTTTGCTTTCCGCACAAAGCAAAACCAAATTTTGACGACCGCCCGATCCGCTTACTGGAGAAACACGACTGGTCAAGAGACAAACTTTTACTTTTTCTGTATAGAGTATTGTACCCCATTTGGTATATAGTCGTTTGGAATGAGGTCATTTGACATAATTGTTATTTTAACTGTGTGATTAATAAGTAAGATTTGTCGAGCCATTCAGTTACGTTACGTTGTTACGGCGTGGCAAATTAAGTATAAAGCGTCCTGTAAAACCGGGAGCATTCCAAATGTTGACTAGTTTTGTTTTGCGTGCAGGAGTATGCTAGAGAACTTTCCCACTTCTCCCTTTTATTAGGAAAGGAGTTCGTATTCTCCCATGCGTTATGAAAAGGTTTTTTTTGTCAAGAAATCATAATTTTGCGCTCTCCCAGAATGCTCGTACATGCAGACATCACTTCTAATTGTCAAGCCAAATTTATTGGTATATAGCATTATGGAACTCCAGGCTTTTTATCAGGCCATATTTTCTCTTCCAGACAGGACTGATTTTTTAAAAGGACCCATTTTGAAAAATGTATTATATTTTCGCTTGTCTTAAACGCAGAAAAAGCATCCTTTCATAGACCATCTCCACTGGCATTGAAGCGAGCAAATATTTGAATTGAAAGAAGGAGTCATAGTCTCCCTGGCTACTGCTGGCCAAATGCATCCTTCGAAAGAAGGGATCATTACTTCCCTTTTTTAACCCTATCGAAGGAGCCATATCTTCCCTTGCCTTAAACCAAGCAAATACCTGAATTGGAAGAAAGACCCATGTTCTCTCTTGCCTTCTATCGGGCAAATGCATCCTGCACTTCAACAAAGGAACCATATAATCGTTTACCTTCTGGCGAGCAGATGCATTCTATAAGTAAAAGAATCGCATATTCCCTTGCCTCTAGCCGAACAAAAGCTTGAATTCAAAGAAGGAACTATATCATATTCTGCCTTTTGCTGGACCATCCTTTGAAAGAAGGAATCTTATCTTCCCTCAGCTTATACCAAGAAAATTCCTGAATGAGAAGAACGAACCATATAGTCTTTTGTCACCTGCCGGGCAAATGCATCCTTTGAAAGAAGAAACCATATCTTCTCTTGCCGTCTGTCGAGAAATGCATCCTTTGAAAGAAGGGATCATATTCTACCTTGCCTAAAACTGAGCAAATGTCAGAATGGAGCCATATCGTATTTTGCCCTCTGACGGTCAAATGCATCCTTGGAAAAAAGGGATGATATCTTCCCTTGCTTTAAATCGAGCATTTGCCTCAATTGAACAAATGAATCATATCCTCTCTTGCCTCCTGCCGGGCAAATGCATCCTTCAAAAAAAGGAATTATATCTTCCCTTTCCTAGAACTGAATAAATGCATATGTATATACTCCCTTGTGTTATGCCGGGCAAATGCATTATTTGAAAAAAGGAATCCTATCTTCTTTTTGAATCCTTATGCACGACAAAATGCTCTTTTAAAGAGATGATCATACCTCCTGCAAAAATAACTAATAAAATAGTTTTTGCTCTTGAGCATTCAGAATTTTGCTATACGAAATTCCGTCTTTTGTAGATTGTCTTATTTTGATAAAAAAAAAATATTTGAGGCTTTTAGAGGAATGTATTCAGTTGTCATAAGACTAGTTTGTACTATTCCATTTAATTCCACTACTTTATTGTATCTCTGACAGATACGTATTTCGACCTCAACAGTAAAGCCGTCTTCAGTGTTTCATACTTGACTCGACAAGTGAATTTATCCCAGTCAATGACGATCTTGCTGCTGACCCAACAATTCAAAGCATCTCTCTTACAATATTCAAGCGTTTATGCCAAACGGCAATTATGCCAAATTGCCGCTATGTCAAGCGACCTTCATAACAAACGGCGTTATGCTAAATGACCTACCACCTGTATGGAGTGCGATATCACTAAAAAGAATTTAAAATCTAAATGTGTTGATTACACAATATTAGAAAAAACAACACCGTAGGGGAAACTGGACACACATGATCCCCGGGGACACATGATCCCCCCCTGTTTTCTTGAAAACTAATCACATTTTTATACCAGTGATATGTTCAAACGAATCCGTTAGACAGAATATTGAATCTGAGTAACATTTGGTATTAGTTACTTTATGTATATGAGTTTTAGAGAGGTTTTATTATTTAAGCATTCTCGATCCTTTTTTTCTTCAAAGGAGAAAAGTTTAATTACTTTGAATATGTCCAACCAAAACATACCAAATTTTTACTGGACAAAGTTTTATTATTGTAGAATTGAATAAATTCACTCAATTAACTATTGCTTATTTTCCATTGAATACAAAAACAAAACAAGATAAATACTCAACATGGACACACTTGATCCCCCACAGTTTGGACACACTTGATCCCGATATTGCATATATTAAGGCGTTTGTTGTATACTGTCGCATATTATTGTATTGTATGTAACTAATGGATCTGTTAAAACTCCTTTCTAGTTAAAAAGTATAAATAATTTTAATTTCTCTTTATTTTTGTCAATCAGACAATACACGCGCAATTTGAATTTCTCAATAGGCTTATTTCATTAACCAGAAAAAAGTGTAGTTGAACATGAATATACTTAGTTTTGATTAGTTTTATAAAATGCATCTTAACATTATTTTCAATGAAAAAGAGTGTAAATTAAGCTTTGAAATACTCAACAAATCACAGGGCTTAAAAACAGTATTGTTCGATCTGGTATTAATTTTTTTTCCGTTTGAACTAGGAGAAGTTTGCTTACAATCACCATTTATTTGTAAATCTTCTTAAAGAATTTTTAATAATAGGCTCATTCAACATCTTTTGGTCAGTCGTTTAAGAGAAATCGCATTTGTGTAATAATAACACGCACTACAAAAATGATGATGCGTGACAGTAGCATATTGATGTATGAATTCATCATCCTGGTATGATCACAGTTGTGGTATTGATAGTAGTCTGGCGATCTCGATGTACCGTCGTCGGGAGAGGCAATGGGTCAAATAGGGGTGAGAATGGGTCACTGTTTCAGCTACTTAGAATGCTTGTAGAATAGATTGAATGCATCTGAAGACAAGAAGGCCAAAATATAAGAGACCTTTTTGAACAATTTTGCTCTACTACCTCTATACTGCCGGTGAGAACTATGACCCATTCTCACTCTCAGACCCATTGTCACCCCCGATGGCGGTATCACATTCTATTTTTATTGGTCCCAAAACAGGTACTCAGGGATATTTACCATTGGCCATGGCATTTGCAGTGTGGCCAATTTTCAGAGATTTAATAGAATAATAAGATTCTAAAATTACAAAGATATATTTATGTATCGATCAACCATTTTTGGTATCATAACTGTATCAATCACAAAGAGAGATCCTCTTGGAAACATCATGGTTGTCGTGATATGACTATAGCCTTACTGTCTTTTAGTGGAGTGAATGGCTTGCAGGATCCATAAGTAAGTAAGTAAGTAAGAATGGCTTGCAGATAAATCATCATCACCATGCAAATTTTGTTGCTATAGCAGACATTCTATCTGCCACTATTACTCTATTCGAGAATTAAAATACTTGCCTTGCTTAATACTAACAATATTTAATTTTCGCACGACTGATATTGCAGCAGACTATGAAGCATTGTTAGGATTTGAGGCTAGACCAATTCAATCTTTCATTAGACTTGGAAGAACCTAAACATGTTCAGCTCATAAAAGGATCAATTTCCCCCTATATGGGGATCAAGTCTCCCGCAAGTTTTGAAAATGCCAAATTTTCTATCTTTCGGCAAAATCGATTTTTTGGTAACTTTCATGAACAAATAATTGCTTCCAATGACGTTTTTGAATAGCTTATTAAATTCTTTATCAAGTCCATCAAGAAGCGTGCAGATCTGTGCATGTTACATCGAGAACTATGCTAAACAAAAAGTGGGGATCATGTGTGTCCAGTTTCCCCTACTGATAACCATTTTTAATTTAATTGGTTTCAGATTTTTTAAGTAGAGTTTGAAATTCGAAGAATTAATATTTACCACCTTTTAAGTTTTGTAGGGAGAAAACTCATTTTTCTTATTTTTCCGTTACATGTCGCTGTGAATGAGAATGAATGTTGGTGATTTTGGCTTACTATGCCAAACGCATCATCCGGTATGCCTTTGAATTTGCGAGGCAGAGAGTAGCTGGCCATTGTGACAGCTCTTCCATTTGTCTTTTTATGTCTTTAAAAGGGCGTGCATTACTGCAGTAATCTGGATAAGTGATGTATTTTAATGGAATGAAAAAAAAAACTGTTTTCAACTGATTTTGAGTTATGATTTATTTTGAAGTTTTGAATTGGAGTAGCCTGAAGCACCTCCACCCACAATCGGAAATCAGGTGAGACAATCATCAGACTTACCTCACAGCTACCCTGAAAAAAGTTTATTTTGATTCACAGACCGGACACCGGACGGAACAAAGTCAGCTTAATCTGGTGCGATGGATCTAGGAATCGTATCACGTCCGACAGTTAACAACAGCCAACCAACCGAACCGTCTGTCGTCTGGATCGGCTCCGATTGTTCGGGGGGTGCCAAACACGCAGATCGATGATTTCATAGCAGCAGGGGTGGTAACAGCGCATTGTACGTTGGCTACGCGCCGCAAATTGGCAATTTCGTGCATTTTATTTGCATTTCCATTCGCGAGCATGCATGTGACCGTTCGCTGGTTGGTGCCACAGCTATTGCGAAAGTCACCGGTCCGTGCAGTTTGATGATCACTTTCCAATTAAAAGAGTCTTTCCGAAAACTTGACTGAATGATCAATGAGCCGAACCGAGTTCGTCGCCTATCGCGAAATGCAGTCTCCGTGGAATCATTCATGCATTCTTCGGTAATAAGCCATTTGCATATGAAATATCGTTGGAGAGGAATTGGCGACTTTGACAGCATTTGCTCCATTATTGGAAAAAGGTTTCCATAGAGTAATCTTTTATAAAACGGAATCATGCCTATGATAATATCGTAATATTGGATCAGCTTTGACTTTGTGCTTCCACAGAGTATTTATTACGCTCTTTTTTTTCTCTATCTCAAACAATACTGACCCAGTACAAATATGAATCAGATAAAAATAGACAAAAAAAACTATGGACAAGCCTCTTCAAACTGCTCTCAAAAAATCCTAATGGATCATCAATGTACCGCCCAGAAGTAGCAGCTACCGAAAAGTGCCGACACTCAAGAAGTAAACATAAAAATATTCAATTTATTGCACGCAGCTCGCTCCCTCCGCAGCAGCGTGGCGTCCACAGAAATGGGTCAAACACAATTGGTACGTTTGCGTGCGTTTTGACAGTTTTCCCATGGGAAAACTGTCAAAACGCACGCAAACGTATCAATTGTGTTTGGCCCAAAACTCTTGAGGTCTTCAACGAGAGCATAATGATCATCAAACAAACCCCGGAGCGGCGCTGCTGTTGTTGATCGACAACCGAACCGATCAGCAACGGTCGGCTTCGTATACCGCCCACGCTTGCGAAGCATAAGAAAAAAAACAGCAAAACCCTTCAACGATGGTTGAGTTTGAGTCAATGAAGCCAACACAGCGAACGATGGAATCAAAACAAAAACATAAAGAGTTACCAATCGCTGAGATTGCTTTGCTAGCGGGGCTTTGACCAATTCAGAGTTCCCACTGACGATACAGTGAATGTTGGATTTTATGGCAAAGCGCTAGAATAGAAACAATGACCAAATAGGAATAACGTAAATGGTACATCTATATTTAATGGAAGGAATTATTAATTAAAAAATATTGATAAATCTATTTCAAAAAGACAATATAGATTGTCCCTTGGGCATTGATAATTATATTTCTATGAATTCGTAGTGTTTTTAAGATCAAATTGAATACATTGTACCAAGATCAATCAATTTGAGCTCATAGACATGACATAATATATATATATTATGTCTCGATTTTTAGATCTTTTCATCTTTGCCTTCTCCTATCTTCCTATTTTTTCTCTTTGCCAGAGTTACATTATCTAAATAAGATAATGCATGCTTGCAGTTTCTTATTCTTTAAACACTTTCACTGAATGTATTTAGACAATATTCCTTTTAAACCATCATGTGAACTGCACATTGAAATGTTATATGCGACTGACGGATTCAAAAAGAACAATGAGGGTCAAGGACCCTATATAAGGCCATTGCTTGTGGACTTCATCGGATAATTTCAATGAAAAGGAATTTTACTTTTTTTCTCATTTTAGTGATTTATTCAAAAGTCAACACGTACGCTAGCAATAAAAAAGCGACGAAATTGGTGATGTACCTATTTCTTTCGCGATTAGATGAATTTATGTTAAGTGAGGAACATCATATCTATACTATTTTGAATAAACGCGCTATACATTAGCCGCAATCTCAATAAAATAGTAGAACAATAGAAATAAGGGTCTACCAAAGGGTAGAAAGAAATTTGGCACCAAAGGGCGAAGCTGTTTTTGTAAACAAGTGCTTCTCACGTCACTGGTTGGCTAATTTGTGATCATCCACGCATTTTCCAGTGCTATTCAATGGAGAAAAAAAGGATTCGCTACTTCCAACAGCGGTGTTGGATTGCATGGGTGGGCTCAAAATAGACCACCAGCGACGTAAGAAGCTCTTGTTTGCAAAAGCAGTTTCACCCTTTTGCACTGTTGGTGCCGAATTTTTCAGCCTCGATCAAAATATATTATTTTCTCTATGAATCGCTTTAACGGCAGTGGTTAAAATAGGGTACTTAGGCTGGAGAGTAAATATTCGTCAAAAGTGTGAATGGATTTAAATTTTCGCTATTTTTTTTCTCGTTGGCTCCACTATGTTTTCACTTTCTAGGAATAACTTCTGGAGCCACAATCGCGCCAGTTGCAGCTCAACCCGGCACCGTTCGCAAATTTCCGTGAGTTTGTGAGTTTCTTCTCTCGCACCGTTCGACTCAGCTGTTAGTGCAGTGGTTTACTTATGGCTGGGCTGCTCTACGAAATGAGTGCCTTGCTTGTTGTGGACTGGCTAAACCCGACTGTAGTGCGCGCGTACTCCAACCTACCAGCAAACCTTCCTACACGCTACAACTCTTTGAAAACCGTCATCGATCGGCACATCGCACTTTTGCAAAAGCGCCAACAGATGAAAATTGCGCCAGTCCGGGGGCAGTCAGTGGCACTTTGGCCAGCATTCGAATCAAACGCATTTTCCTGACCCGCGTCGAGGGCGCGTGTGTTTTCGGTTAAAAGTGTGTTTACTTGATTTGCAATTTTTGCAATCATCAACGTATTTCGGGGAACGTGATTTCTTCGTCGAGTTCAGGGTGTGTGGGAGAAATACAGCGGAACGGAGTGTACTTTTTTCGAAGGGTGTGAATTTGCAGTTCCGGAAGAAAAACAAGTGCAAGTTCGGTCGTCGTGTCAGCAACTAGAGTGAGATGTTTTGAATTCAAATGAAATGCCAAGATAAAGATCCGATTGCACGCTTCCAGTGGAGAACGAGGGTATAAAAGTGCGACAGTAAACATACTCAGCGGGAAACTGCATATGTGGTGAAGCTGAGGAAAAGCCTAGCCAAGATAGCGGCTTGACTCCGTCGTATGCGCGAGCGCGACACATTCAATGCGCTAATTAGTGACAAGTGATGTAACTCGATCGGGGAAAAACGGGTGATTTTGCCTTCAAGACCAGATTATACAAATCGTTGCAGTGCAGTGTGTTTATGCATTTCTTTAGATGCATGTATGACGGTGTATGAATAATTAGCCCGAAAAAAGTGATCGCGTAAGTGGAACATGTTTTTGTCCTCTGTCGCACAATGGAAAAATAGGACAAATATACTGGCGAAATTAAATTTACATTAGAGAATTGTAATTCAAAACAGCGGGGGAGAAATCAAAGCGCCTGTTTGCGAAAGGTTTTTACGTGAAAAGAGTGACATTTTACGTGAAAAAGGCTGTATTCGGTAATGTGTTGGTGCATATTAACATTGTCACAAAATAATCAATCATGTGTATTTTGTGCTATGTTATTCAATTTAAAGCTTCTGGGAGACTTGTCATAAGACGAGTTAGTACTATCTCATTTGATTCCATCACTTGATTGCAACATCACAAATACTTATTTCGACCTCAACAATATAGCCAATATAGTACTTGACTTGATTTATACCAAGTATTGCAAGTACGAGATGGCCTCACTACTGTTAGGTCAAATAAGTTTCTATAAAGTCACAATCAAGTTTCATAACATTCCACTCAAAAGCTCTACACAATTTTCTAATCTTCTGAGAGAGCTGAGTTGGGTCAGTTATAAGATGATTCTTCGTGCAAAACGATAGTAGCATAGAAAAAAACATTTTCACGACAATATTTATTCACATTTGAAACACATGCCTTGCAAAACCCGAGTTCCAAAATCCTTGTAGATCCGAGTTGTAATAACTCAGTTTTTACGCTTAGTATACTAAGGGCGTAATTAGAATCATCCATTTCGGTACGTTGTTGATATTCTTTTCTTATCGACGAAGAGCAGCTTACCAAAGACATTCTAGTTTGGTGTGATAAAGGATGATTACATCTTGCGCCAGAAGCGTAAATTAAAGTTGTAACCTTGGATCCAATTATGTTTTAAATAAACATAAATCGAACAATGCAGTTACGCAATGATACTAATGGGCCTACGAGATGTGTTTGGGTCATCGCTCTAACTGACAATCTATATATCAAAATCGTTAAAATAAAGTCAATTCTTATTATTCTACTTATAATATATATTTGTTAAAGCAATGATCCATTCTCACCCCCACTTGACACATTATCACTCGTGATGACGGCATGTACGAAGTCACAAAAAACCACAGTTATATGCAACGAGTTACAAAACGTTTTTCTTTTTCTCACTTGACTTGCCAGGGTATGGATAAAAGCTTTTTTACCCATTTCTTAGAATAATTTACCAAAATTTGTATGGAGCATATACGAAATTGCTAGTTGCTGCCTTTAATTCAAATATTGTATCAAGCCTTACGATTTTGCAAGCTTTTTTAACTCCTGTACTGCCATAATCTGAAAAAGTGACGTATACGCCATTTTCCAAAAATGGTGTTAACGAGTACTTCTCATCGCGCTGTTTAACAGAAAAATGGAAAACATGCATGTTGTAAAATGGTGGTTACGTCACTTTTCCAGATTACGGCAGTGTATAGCTTACACTATTTGTATAAGAATCTAGCAATTTTGTAGGGAACGGTTCGCCACTTCATCTCATAGCTCCTATTTCTATCCCATCAAAAACAAAGCAATGGAATGGAATTTGGTTTGTTCATTATTTTTGTGATCTTTTGCAGCATTGAGCACGCATATTGACAAAACAAAGACAAAATTGGTGCCGTATTTCTTTGTTTAGCGATGAGATGGATATATGTACAGTGAGATGGAGATCGGGACATTTCCCCGCCAAAATTGGCCATTTTAAACCCCCTCCCCCCTGTGTCACACTTTTTGTATGAATCATTTAGAATTTTTGTACGGATTGTCACACTTCAGGCAACCCCCTCAAGCGTTTTGTAATTTATGGAGGCTCCCTATGTCAAGTTTTATATACAGATTTTGCCAGGTTCTTATTCAGAACTGTAAAAAAAGTCTGGCATCCGCTGCAGTACAAGTGCTGTTAATTATTGTGGCATTCCATATGCACTGCACAGCACATATGAATGATACATATTTTAATTTTTTCACTTCTTGCAACCTAAACTATCACATTTGTAACTTGTGTAGTCCTCCCAAATGCTGAGCTAAACTGGTAGTAATTTGATTGTGCGCACACTATTTGAAGCTTGTGTGACAATTACTACGAAAACAGTAACTTCTATGAAAATACGTTCAGCCCATTGAGCTCAGAAATTATATGAAAACGTTCACGACATAGGAGGATTCACTAATAAAAAGATGGTCTCTGTAGCGAAACGATTTGATAATTGTAGCATAAGGTATTGAGAAAATACTGAGTAATGGGATTATTTTTTTATTGACCTCCTTTATAAGAAGCAGATCAATTTTTTTTTGTTGATTAGGAAGTATTCTGTAAAGTGAACGTGCTGATTTATTTTACATAGGCAATGTGCGGCCACAAAGCTCAGTTTTTTCCCCTAAAGCAACTATTTACTTATTAGTTTTTATACAAACTTAAAGTATACACTCAAATTACAGCAAAATTAGCCCAAAGTTTGAGAGGGTTCCTAGCATAGGGGAGCGAAAAAGTCAAAATTTTAATTACTCTAACGGCATTTCTTTTGGACAAATTGTTATTCCATTTGCAAAATACATGCAAAATACATGCATCGGTGCATTAGGGAGGATTGAAAAAAAAATCACATAAGAAAAGTCTAAAATAGCACTTTAGGTAAATGAGCTTAAATTTTAAATTGATTTACGTTTTATTGATATATCTCACAGTAAAAAAATCCTGATTAATTACTCTAGCGGTAATAGTGTCTTTCTCTTCCATTACAAAAATTAATATTTTGGCCATACATTTTGATCCCATAGTCCGATCTGACAAATTTTCAATAGGAAACACTGGGACAGGATTCCCCGTCGAATGCAATCTGTTGCAAGCAAATCAGTCAACGAATTGTTCCAAAAAGTGTGGATATAATGACTAGACATACCCAAAGTATAAGAATATGAATTAAACTCATTATTTCAATCAATTATGTCTAAATAATTATTAAAACTGCATAAAAACATCACTTGAGATAAGTTAGGGGCCAACTAAACGATATTGAATGATTTGTCAATAAAATAATGGTACCCATAACCGAACCAATAAAGGTGCCCACAACCGAAATTCGCAGCTTTTTTGGAAAATTGAGAAAAAAATTCACCTTCAAATTTTAATGGCAATCATCATTCTCAAAATAGATTAAATTTACTGTATAAATATGCATTGGACTTTTTGCACTTTTTGAATTAAATCACTTCAATTTATGACACTTAAAAAAAGGCCACAAAAAACGTTCGTGTTGTTTTTTTTTGTAAAAAAAAAAGATTTGTCCCCAGTTCAAAGTAGAGATCCCCATCCGGTTTGATATTGAACATAAAATATTCTGTTACAATAGCAAACTAATAACGGTTGTCAGAATGACAACATCTGTTATCTGTGAAAAGAAACGTAGGGGTGCCCATAACCGAATGGTGCCCACAACCGAACCTCCTCCCCTATAAATCGGCTACGCCGCTGTATAAAACTTATAGAACATGCATACATCATTTTTATTCAAGATCTAAGAGATTAACTAGTAACATTGAAAATACTCCATCAAATGCAATTTAGAAACTTTTCCAAGGACACTCGGAGCATGCACTGCACACCCGATGTATTCTACTTGCCGTCTCTTATTTTCTCACGGTAATCTTACTTGGGGACCCTTCTTTGCCGTGCGTTAAGATGCGCGGCTACAAAGCAAGACCATGCTGAGGGTGTATGGGTTCGATTCCCGGTGCCGGTCTAGGTAATTTTCGGATTGGAAATTGCCTCGACTTCCCTGGGCATAAAAGTATCATCGTGTTAGCCTCATGATATACGAGGCAAAATGATAACATGGATTAGAAACCTCGCATTTAATAACTGTGGAAGTGCTTAATGAACACTAAGCTGCGACGCGGCTCTGTCCCAGTGTGGGGATGTAATGTCAATAAGAAGAAGAAGACGAAGCTTACTCATTTTTGGTAAAAAAACGAAACTACTCAAAATCTGAATTGTTCCACTTTTTTTTACGAATAAAGAGCAAGATCAAGATCAAGAATAAGGCAATACAATTTTACTCAGTCTCTGAGTATGAGCGTATGGGATGGACTCGAGTGGGCGTGGCATCGATTTTTCTGGCCACCCTAATAATAATAATTTATGTTGCAATAAATTTTCATTGCACCAGTACTCCCAAAACTTTGTTTTGGTACTCAACCAACCATCACGTTGATTGCCCATCCGCATTTGATTTATTATTGTATACCATATACAGTATACCATATTTTACGCCCCCTCTTCTTACGCTACAAATTCGAAATAACGTTCCCTCTAGGAGCGTAAAAACGTTTCAAGCATTTGTATAGAGCAAATTTGAATCGGTTGCAGAGGTTTTTTGTAGATGAACTAGGTACTTCTGATATTCTAGGAATAGAACTTATGCTTACATATGAGGTATTATTACCTGTTTTCATGGGTTCTAGCTATTGACTCAATAGAGTCAAGATCTGTCGATCAATCTTCGAAGCGGAGCAGGTTATTGAAGAATTAGCAAGTTGTGTGACCCCATCTTGGAATATGTTTTTTGTTCCAAGTAGTTCTTGTTGACAAATTTACATTGAAGGATAATTTTTATACAACTAACTGTCACAGATCTCACTCTTTCTAGGGTTGGTGGAACTTGGTTCCCCCACTCTCTGATTCATTACAAATTTTTCTAAAACAAAATCTGCCACAAAATCGCGGTTTTAGATTTCTATTATTATCGATTGACGCAAAGACAACCGCACCCAAACATACGTAACGCTTTTGGGGGGAGGGGGAGTTCCAACTTGTGTTATACTTTGTTACACTAAAAGGTGGGGGAGAGGGTGGTTATTACCAAATGTTACGCATAACGCGAATAAAAATTTTGGTTTTTTGAATTTGAATTTATTTGAATGCATGATTGAAGCAGTTGCTGACATTTCTTGATCAAGACGTTGAATCCGAAAACATCTAACCGCTCAACTGCCCTTCCACGAATAATATTAGTCTCAGTAGAACACTGTAGTATGGTGTGCAATATTGTGTCGCCAGCACTAAATTGTATTTCGACTTCCGACGTTTTACTTCCGACATCGTGAACGTCAGAACAAAATTTGAATTTGCTACCAACAAATGTGTTTATTGTCGGAAGCGCGTTCGGAAGTGTGGAAATCGACTTCCGAACTTCAATTTAGTGCCAGCGCCTTTGTCAGGGACAAAACAAGCTCGATTTTGTGACAGATAACACCGTGCAGTGCTGCATATTTATTTTATTTTTCCGTGTGAATCTCATCGGAATTGTAAAAATATTTCAATCCGTGGTTTTTGATCATGTTTTGAGAATACTTTTTGTTATCCTAAACCTAGCAATGTTCGAACAAATAACAAAAATCAAGGGGAAGGAAAGCGGTCACAAACTCAAATTTTTGAGATACGTAATTTGTGAACAGACCCTTACCTTCAATACATTTTACAAATAATAATCTTCACATAATGTACACATTCACATCTGAGTTTTCAGAACATAGTAAATTAATGTCCAAGTTGGGTGGTCTAACACCCGGAAATTAACTTTGATTGATCCAAAATTTCATTGTTAACGCATTTGCGCATTTGAACATGTTTTCCGACGATGTATTTTTTTCTCCTTTTTTTTTGAATGACCCTCCGCTCTCCCCCACACCAAGAAGCTCAAATTGGAGCCCCTTGGTAATGGACACTCAATTCTCAGCCTTAGACAATGCGATACTAACAAAATTCAAAGCAACATACTTCATTAAATGGCAGAGAACAAAACAATAACAATAAACTACTGATGAGGAGAATACTAGCAAACATTAATAATGTGCTTCTAGTGCATTAAGCATCCTTTTATTTTGATGATGAACTTTTTTCCAACATTTGACTGTTCTAAAAACTAATCTAATCTACTAATACCAAACAATGTTCCGGTATATCGCGACTCATAGGCGAAGCAAGGATTTCGAGCAGGGGGAGGAGGCAAATTTTTAAGATCTTCTGAATCGTAGCTTTAGCCAAATCTACAAACAAAAAATTGTATTGGAAATTTTGCACATTCGGAACTTCTATAAACATTCATGAATATCGAGGACCCCTAATAATTTGATCGGTATTCATTCATATCACTAGGGTTCATTTTTTATTTGATCTTCTGTTTACTCTATGAGCATCAGAGAACCGGTATCTGGCTGCTCTCTTTGCTGCTTTGTTTTGATTCTGCGTTCCATTTTTCTTTTCTCCAACCCACGTGTAAAATGACACTTGAACACCTTTAAATTGAGCGATGTTGAAACCAACAGGGTTTGAATTAAAAAGTGTTCAAATAAAAAACGGTTAAATTACCGGGTCTCCACGGTATTAGCCCGAGCAGGAGAAATGCTAATGCTGTTATTGATACCTTACTCTGTTATGAACTAGCCCTGCATGAAAGTAAAATATCAAAGGAATAATACCAAAAACTAATATGTACAATGAGAGTAAGATGTTGAGAGATTGAGTAAAATATTGCGTATGCCGAAGAGACTTGGGGTATGCCGGATAAGCAATCGCCTATGACTGAAATGAGTGCTGCGCCATGTTAATTTAAATCAAATAAAAGCTTTTTTAAGCGGCAAGAATAACTATTTTTTAAGTAGAGGTGAACCCCATGGCAATATTACACGGCCAACAAAATTCAGACAAGTTGCTCCTAGTCATAAATACCAATTAAATAATGCACTCGTGCGCATGTTAGGCCGGGAATGAGGTAAGAAACCCTACTTGAACCATAACTAACTCAGTTATTAAATTGAATTTCAATACCAAATGCATAAACAATTTTTATTCATTTGGTATTGAAATACCTAAGCATGTTATGCCTCATGTATTCTGCATATAAGTGTTTGGTATTATTTTTTGGTATTATAACTCTTATGCTAGGCGAATTCATACCAATTTCGGTTATCAAGGTCGTCGCTCCTGCTCGGGAGTGCTTGGACACAATTTCAATCTAAGTTCGAAAAACTTTGAAACCAAATCCATCTACAAAGGGACTATCCGACTATACAATGATCGGCTAGCTATTGGGTAATCAAGGGATTTTCGCAACACCAAAAACTCATAACCGCTTCAAGGACAGTCATCTTGGGTGATTCTGAACTATACGGTACCTACGAATTTTGTTCTTGGGATAATTGGTCGACCCTGGCTTACCCACCTTGGCTGGTCGAGGGGGAGGACATCCTTCAATGTTCAATGTTCCATAGCTTCTGCTAGGAGAGGATGTGAAGTAGACCACTACATGTTTTCAAAAAGTATCGAAAATTCAACCGGTCAGCCCAGAATCACAATTCTTATGCTAAAATAAGTCTCCTGTCAATTTTTCAGCTGATTCGGATAAAATTTCGAGGTGGCTTAAGTCGATTTAGTGGTTTTGGGCTATTTTCAATTTTGAGAAAAATCTAACTAGAGATATAAACGCCGAAAATTAACATAACAACCTCTAAACGGAAGCTTTTGGTGTGCTCTACAAGTGTTGTAAACATTCCGATTCGTTCTGTTCACACATTGACCGTGTTAAAGTGATTTTCGAACTTTTAAGTGCATAAAAACAATGTTTCTCCTAAAAGTCGTTGTTCTACAAAATTCTTGAATTTATTACAAATCATTGCTTATTTATTATATTATTATTCCTCTTTTTTCCCTGGACATTTGAGTAAGATAATTGCCAATGTGCGACTTACCGTTAAATTCTTAAAAATCAGAAGCTGGACCTTTGTCATAAATTTGCACTTTAGGATTTCGTCAAACAAGTTGTTTCCCATATTTAAACACAATCCCGTGTTATGCCTAGTTATGTTAAGTACCCTCTCTGCAGGAAAACCCTTCACAGTAATTTTTCATTTCTTTTCTTAGCAGTTGGTGCTGAAGTTTGTGGATATAAGAATAAAGATCCACCTCATTGCGCTCTTCTTCCCATAAGCTCTTCCATAATTGGTGCATAATGTATTTCATCCGTAAATAAAGTTATAGATCGCTCGGCATCAAAACGATCATTCAGAAAGTGCCTATACCTCCTATTTAAAATGAACAATAATTAACAATAATGGACCAATCTGTGCGACAGGTGCTAATTGCGTTACTATCCGAGAAACATTTTGTGGTCTCAAACCCATAGATTTTACTTTCAAATTTACATTTCCACGAGATTCCTAAAGGGCCAGGTTTTCCAGAGAATCACATAATCACTAACCGGAATAATCACATTGATGTGGAATGCGCGTATCCTTGCATTATAAAAATAATCACTAATCCAAATGTGTACTCCAGACGCCTGCCTTCCGTCGTATTTTTATGGACACCAGAAGATATAGGTACAGTCAAACCTCCATGAGTCGATATTGAAGGGACCATCGACTCATAGAAATATCGAGATGTGGAATGGGAAATCTTTGAAAAACTGTTTGGAGGGACCATCGCAGTAACCCAGAAAATATTTTTTAATATGGCATAATTTGCTTCCATAAGTCGATATCGAGTCATAGAACATCGACTCATGGAGGTTTGACTGTATAAAAAATTATAATATGCTTCAATACGGATTGAAAACCAAACAAAGTTTTAAACGTATGCTCGAATTCCAATTACATTTTTGACAGTTCAATGTTTTCAACAACAAAATTCAACGAATCACCGAATCATCTATAAAAATTATACTGGACACAACATATGCCAAGAGGGGTGATTCAAAGTATTATAGCACCGACTCGTAAAAAGAATAAAACATATACACCCAGGTTTTTTTACGCTGTTGGAACTCATTAATTTCTCGATTAACCTTCACAGCTTTTCAAATACCTAATGAATTTTCTTTAATTTTTTGAGATTTTTTTCGCGGGGTTGACTCTTTGTTTCATTGACGCTAAAGGTCTTAAGGCCACTCCTCACGGAATTCAAGTTTCAAAGTGCTCGCGTTTTCGGGGCACACCACTCGATACGCAGGCGGCGCACAACTGTCATTTTTTGTTGATTTAACTTTGATGCGTCGCAGCATGCGTAAAATAATAAAAATGACAGTTGTGCGTTGCTTCCGTATCAAATATTATGCATCTCGAGATAAAATAGAATACTGCGGCTTCCTGCTGGTTGCTTCTCAGGTAATCGCAACGGTCACTAAACACAACAGTGTCAATGAAAATCTCACCCACCGTATGCACTTGCCATGATAAACACTCTCCATGTACTTAGTGACTCCGGTTGCCTCTCACTAATACAATCGAACACTGCTGTCATTTCGCGAAAAGCACGTGGTTTTTTTTTGAGCGGGAAAATTCTGCCTATGTTTTAACACGGCGGCTATCTTGACGTTTACCTTCGCAGTCGAGCCTGCGAGTGTAAGACCGCCGCACCATTCTAGAAAAAGATAAGCACGACAATAGTGTGCCCTTGAAAACGCGAGTACTTTGAAAATTGGATTCCGTCAGGAGCGACCTTAAACGACTAAAACATAAAACTGGGTGTAAAACATAAAACCATTTTTGAAAAAAATACCCTTTATAACGAATGACCTAAACGGTCGCCCTATCTGTATAAGCGAAGTTTCCACAAACAGAAATAAAATTTACAATGAAACACCAAACGCATGTGTGAATTGAACGAAAACCTTTATGATAGTGTATTCAAGATCATATTATGTAATTATGCGAAGAATCTATTCTGAACTAGACGAACCTGCCCGATCTCGTTCTGGTTGTTTTTTTTTCAACTTGTCAATCGCTTAGTTGATTGCATCGTCGCACACTAGATTGATTTCACTTCGCGCTTGATGTTTTTATACAGAATACATGAAGTCGTAATATTTATTAAACATTTCCAACGAAATGCTCTACCGTGGCGCATCAAAATCCGTACATTTAAGCACCTTAGTATATGAAAAACTCACTAGAAAGTAGAAATCAAATGCAAATGAAATGTTTGTCATTGACACAGAAGCACGAAGGCTTCTACTTTTGAAATGTTTGACATTTACACATTAAAAACTACGAATAGTATTTTATCATGTAAATAATGAATTAAATTACCTTCTTCTTACAGTGGCGTAGCCAGAAAATTGGTCTGGGGGGGGGTTTTCCGAACATTTTTTTTTTCGAAAAAAAAAATTTCTACTGAAAATTTTGTCTCTGGGGGGGGTTTTATGCCCAAAACCACCCCCCTGGCTACGCCACTGACTCCTGAATCGAAATCCGTCCACCGTGGACGGACTTCGAATCAAAGGATCAAAATCCGTACAGCTTTTTTTAGCTAAATATTTAATTTAAAACAAACTGATTGACTAAACTACCACTGTAAATTGTTCAATACGCACCTTGAGAAGCGATCCCTTCGATTTGTATTCCTTTTATCTTATGTAATGACGCGCAATTAGCAATTAAAACACAGTTGCTTTTGATGTTATTATGCTTTACCCGAAAAAAATGGCGGCAGAAACTCCGCGTTTGGTGGGTGGCGATGTGTTTTTTTATTTTTGTTGTTTTAATTTCAAAGCCTACTTTCCATTTTAATGCCCTAAAAGCTTACTGTCAAGTATCTGAACAGCATAAAATAAATTATTTCTAAATAAATTACATTTAACCCCCTTTAATTTATTGATATCTCATGAAGTGGACGGATTTCGGTGCTGTATGGATTTCGGTCCCACACGGTACCTTTCCATACATAGACTAGACTGTCGTATGGAATGCAATCGTTGAAATCAATAAATATTTATAAATAATAAAACCAGCTGACCTGGCGAACTTTGTCTCGTCAAAAAATGATTAATTTTTTTATACACCTTTTTGCGTACACAATATATCTATAATTTATCTAGAAACAAATCGGATCTCAAGAATGCTTGTCATAAGACGAGTTTATACAATCCCATTGAATTCCACCACTTAATTGTATCTTGACAGATACGTATTTCGACCTCAACAGTAAGGCCGTCTTCAGTGTCTCGTACTTGACTCGACTTGGGATTGTATATCAATGGATCAATGGGATTGTATAAACTCGTCTTATGACAAGTGAAGACATTCCACTAAAAAGCTCAAAATATTTTTTTTATCTTTAGAATGATTTTTCATGTTTCACAGTTTTATCATAACATTTGCCTAATAAATAATATTTGTCAGTCATGAATAATGTGCATCAAGCATTCATATATTGAACAGAAGACCGTATGTCGTTTATAATAGTAAAATGAAAGTCCAGAATGAAAGTCCGCCGTCTTTCGCCTTCGAATAACGCCAGTATATTTGACCAATCCCCCCATTGTGCGTCGTCTGGATCAAACAAAATAAAATATACCAATTCCTTCCAGTGCGATCGCCGACTTCCGCCCGCTAATCAAAGTCGTGCGCCTCCCCATGCTAGACCGGCCATCAAGCACAACATTTTCCGACTTTTCTTGCTGCGACTCTGACGGCAAGGCGCGCTCACACCCACTACGCTGATTTCCCTACCGCCCTCGGATCGGTAGGGCGCCCTGGTGAACGGTAGCAGCCGTTTCGATTCCACTCGCCGGAATTAATCGACGATCATGGGGAACATTTTCGTACTGCTGTTTGGCTTTTATCTGGTAAGTACCGTCGAACGAAAGGCTGCGCCGCCGCCGGTTTCCTCACGGGGAAGGAAGCGTGGCAGTTAATTCAGTGTGAAATTTCGTAATGGGCGGGCTGGTTAATTAAAGCAAATAGGAAAATTGATCGAATGACTGTGATGTGCGCACGGCGGCGAAGAATGTGGGCCGTTTTGGAAACGTTGAACTTGAATTCAAATTTTATTATGAGCTGATAGCTGTGATGTAACGATATCCACAACATGGTTGCACTATTAAATTACGATCGTTAAGATATTGGTTAAAATCAAATCATTCTGATAATTGGGTTAAACTTTCCAATCGAATATTGGAGCTCATAGAGATAAATACTATTTATAATCGTTCAAAAACTTTACACTATACAATACCTACCTTCTTACCTTTAGTATTACACTAATTGATTTTCACTGGACTGGACTGGAGTTCAGAGTAATACCCTTATATGTGACATCTATTTAATAGTGGAAATTATTCAAAAATTCACTGAGAACCCAATCTATTCACGTTTTTAGAAAAACAGGATCACAGAATAATTAATTTATTACATCAGCCATGAATTGTAGAAAGTATCCTTTGATTTTATTTTCCAATAACATTATTGGAATAGTCGTTTTTTATGCTAGTTCTAAACATAGGAAAAAGTGATTAATAAGACTTTTCTTTCATGAAAGGAATCACGATTTTCACATCTGTTGGCACGCCTGGAGACTCAAAAAGTCTTAAAACCGACAAAATTGCTCCCGTTTTCTTCTCTCATCAATAACTTAAAGATAACAAATGTGTCACCGATTGACTCTGTTCAGTTGTATGATTCACGGAATTGCACCTATTGAACCGATTTCGGTGGATGATCTTTCAGCATGGAGACAAAGGCATTGTACAGCGGCATAATGCACCGAACAAAGGGACTATATCTACTGCAAGGAAAAACCGCTAAATGATCGCAAGACAGGCGTTGTGATCCAACCACATCTAGAGCAAGCCATACTGCATCGATTTAATTTATGAAAATGCGTCGCAATGCCACAGTCACGATTTCTTTCTTTCGTCTCCATCATCGAGCGATGGAGCAGGAATGATCACTGGAATTGGTTTGTGGGTATTTTGCGCTGCACTTTGGTTCTCCTATCTCCCATCTCTGAAGATTAGTGTGTAGAGGTATTGCTAGACTAGAGGCAACAATCATAGAGCAACAGCCGATCGTAATCAATGGAATGGTTTATCCTATATGAACTGAATTGCCGTTTCATGTAGTAGCAGATCAGCTGGGTTTTCTGGTGAAATAATCTGGCCAAAATAGCATAGCATAGCAGCATAGCATAGTTACGGTGTACTTCGTAGATTGGACACTAGTGATACTCATGTTTTTCTTTTGAAATACTTATTCAGATTGCTATCAGAAATCAAGGTGGGTGTGGTCCTTGATTTCAATCTAGGATAAAAATCACAAAAGCATGAGGATTACTACTCTTGGCCACGCCCATCTTCACCGTAACTTGGGATGGGAAGGAAGTTTTGGTGTGGTACTTACTAAACGAGAGGCCTCCGACTCAGCGAAGGTATTCGTTGGGTCAGGATTTGCCTGTAGCTGACAATGTGACCGAGGTAGATCTTACACCGTAACACACCACGGAAAGGTGTCTACCCAGCGTTACGGGGTGTAATAATCTGGCCAAAATAGTTTTAAAAACTCGTTTATTGCTTCATGAATTCAAAGTGCGGTCAAGGCAGAGCAAGAGTACTGCGAGGCTTTGAATACTCACTCAATCAATTGAATTTTTTCTTGAATAAAATAGATTGAGCGCTGAGATAATTTTGTGGAAACCAAGAACTCGGCCTTAAAATTCTGACTTGAAAAATAGGTCGTGTAAGCCTGATAAATAGTTTCATCTTCAGGTTCGACGTCTTTTCTTCCTATAAATCCATGCTAGCATTGATGGAAAAAGGTATCTTGAAAGCTCCTTGAACTCCAACCCATGGAAAATAATAATCCCCAATTCATTGACTGGTTTTAGTAAAATAGTAACTTGACTAACCTTCTGCCGCACGTTGCCATGATTCTTTTAGGATCGCAACCGTATTTTCCAGTACCTATCTAAGAAGCGATAAAATTTGTGGTGATAAAAATAATACTTAAACGGCGGGAATAAAGCTCAGGATAAAATCAAAGCAGAAAATGTTTAAAGAAAAAAAATTGACTTTAGTTAAATGAATCGAAGTGAAAAAGTAATCTCAGATTATGATCGGCAAATATTATGCAATACGCAAGTAAATCATTTCCAATGCCATCAATTTTTACCAGCCAAAATCAAGGAATACCCACCAGTGTACCGTCTCGTGCTTGATCCAATTTTGCAGACTGTCGCGTCATGGCACCTTACACTCTTTCTGTCCTTCTGTTGACAGAGCTGACCACTATAGGAAAGGGTGTCGGATCGGCGGACTTTTGCCAAGTATGTAGGTTCGATGGTTGACAACAAAATCGTCGCCGGTTTGCGTCGCTTGTGGGCATGCTCGCTCGCTAATGTGGATAACGGCTGGTCGAAGATGACGAAATTAGGTGCACCACATGATTCGATGGAAAATATCTAGTCGGTGAGTGCAGTATAGCATATTTTCGTAATGTGAAACAGGATGCGGTTTCTCGGTAAATGTTTGGTTCACATTTGAAACGCACTACCCACTGCTCAGATACATGGGCTACCAGTTTTAATCGCTTGGTTCCCGCAAACACACAACACCCACGTTGCTGGTGTAAGCACTATAACGATGTTTTTGTAACAGATTCAGATACATGTAGCATATGTAATTTCGTTTACATATTTGTTGAGATTTTCCTCAAAATTACTTATTTTTTACATGGAGAATAATCTGTGGCTAATTGGTTATTCCCATGCATATTTATTTTCTTTTAAATTGCATATTTTTCGGCAACTCTCCGGACGAAATTTTTTTTTGTCAAATATCTTGGCTGTGCATATGCACAGCACCTGTTTTGAAATGGACAAACTGATATGAAATTTGCGAAAAGGAATCCACGTGTCTTGGAAAGACTCGAACCCTCAACCTCCTACACTCTAGATGGGCGTGATAATCTTCATTGATAGTTGGCATGCTGAATTTTTGAAACAACGCCCCGTACTTTTTTAAGCTTTTTCAACCTCAGTTTAATTTCCATGAGATAATTGCAGCGATTCATAGAATATAGAATGGGTCTCCAGTAGTCTTACGAGCAAAGGCGTAGGATTCCCAAACCGAAGATGGCGAGTTCGATTCTCGGTCCGGTCTAGGATGTTTTCGGGTTGGAAACATTCCCTTGGCATACATAGTGTATCCATTGTACTTACCACACAAGATACATACTCATGCAATGGCGGGAATAGAAAAGCTTTCAATCAATAAATTAGGAAATAATAAAATACTAAGTTTAAAAGCAGGCCAGTTGGAATGTAGAGTCATAGAAGAAGAAGAAGAAGAAGAATATAGAATAATATGTTTATTTTCTGTTTATTTTCTTACACCACTTCTAGTGATCCATTTTTAATAATTTTCACAGCCAATTATTGGGGAGCTCTCCTCTTTCAGTGATAAAAAAAATGGTTACGATCAGTTGTTGTTTTGGAAAATTAATGACGAAAGATAAAAACTATACTTTGGATATCGACGTAAAAATGGTCAAAATTTAAAAAGAAAAAAGTTACTCTGGATCACGGGCGGAGTTAAGCTGGGGCACGATGCGAAGCCAAAATTGTTCTGAAAAAAGAACTGATTTTCCATCAATTTTGATAAACCCTGGAGAAACTTTTGAAAGAATTCTTCGAAGAATGTTCTATTGAATTCCTGGAGAAAGTACAAAAGGAATTCCCAAAAAAAATCCGAAGAATTTCTTGCAGCAGTACCCAAAGCAATTTCCAAAAAGATTCCTGGAGAAATCTAAGATTTTTTTCGGAAATTATATTAGAAATTCTTTCGTAAATCCGTTTAAGAATTCCTTAAGAAATTGTATTATGAATTTCTTCGGATATTCATTCGTTTAGAAAATTTAAACCAAAAATTAATGGTGCGCCCTAGGGATGATTTAGATGTTTTAGAAATTTGTGCTAAATCAATTAGTGGTTAATAAATAACTCGTTCCAAAGTCTAAATTTCAAAATGTTTTGTATATTGAACTTTTAGCGCAAAAATTTTTCTTCAACTCTGCCTAATAGTTAGTTGTTTGAATCCCACTAATAATGGGTTGTAGAACAAAAGGTCGAAGATCAGCCGGTTGAAGCAACAAAATATAGAAATTACGGTTGTAGGACAAAAGCTCGAAGGTCAAAAGGTCGATTGGACAAAAAGTCGAAAGGACAAAAGATCGAAGGGTCAAAAGGTGATATGGGTTAATATGTTGAAATAGCGTTTATCAAACATTCTTTTGCTCATTTATATTTATTTATGTATCATATTTATTTGTGTTTTCATTGTTGATTTTTCCTTCTTTTTATCATAGGTTATTTTTTCAAGTTTCGCATATTTGTATTTATTTGTATTCACCTGATAATATTTCATTCTTTCTTTGTTTAATCATGGGATATTCTTCAGTGCTATATTGTCAATATTCCCATCAAATTATGTTAGGCTTTATTTACTTAAATTGTAATTCCTGAAACTAGTTCTTCACTCATTTTCATCAAAATGATCATTTCAAATATATCATTTTTGACTTAACATTTCGCCTTCTAGTGATAATAATTTTAAATAATACGTTTTTATTTTTTTAATTAGAAACCATTCACAAATTACGTAACGCTGAAAAAGAGCGGTCTGAAATTTGCGTCACGTAATTTTTGAACGAACTCTTATTATTGTTTTATTTTAATGAAGTCAACTAGTTTAATAAACTCTAAAGAATGGCGTCAATTTAGAATATAGGGCAAAACTCGTAAGAAAGGTCTTTTTGACGTAGGACTTACGTCTCTCTTTACTATACCGGGTGTCATTTCAAAATATTCAAATCGACCGCGTTACGCTGTGTTGAAAGATTTTAAACGTTAATAGCGTTCGTCTCAGTGGACGAATTTCTGCGGTAAGCCCCTCAATCGACAGATTTCGAGTATGCCTTCCATGTCCATGCTTGGTAAGACCCGAAAAACTTGTTTCAATAGGCATGAAACTGTTTTCAATGAAAAACATTGAGATCAAAGGAACCTATAAATATGGGTACCGCGTAATTCTTGCATCATTCCATTACCACGTTCTGATTGGTGCAGACACCAGCGAATGAGCAGCCGCTGGGTCTGCCGAGAAGCCATAAAATAGCGCAACGCGATTTTTTCCTTTCATTCTGACTGGGACAAGCGAAGCAACCGCATCATCGATTGAACAGCACTCACACCTTTTAGCAGGGAATGAAGTCTGCACCGACCGCTTTTTCGGCTCGACACCATCGAAGCGACCATCATCAGCCGAAACCTAGCCAGTACATCAGCAGTCCACCCTACAGACCCGACAAAGCAGCAATGCTGAGCAGATACCGGCAGCAGCAGCAGAGTCGAGCCGAGACCGGCCGGCATCGGTGCTGAGCCGAGACAGGCTGAAGAAAAGCCACATGATCAGCATGTATGTTTAAAAAACAAACGGTTCTTCAGAGAGCCAATAATAAAGATCAATATCAATGCTTTCAATACCCTTCGGGATAGAAATTGTACTTGGGCGCCAAATCCAATATTCTAGAGATAAAATGTTATGCGTGATTTTCATAAATAGCGTCAAAACTAACAGTGGATAATTTGTCTGATTTAACCGCGAAGTGGACGAAGGACTTCGCTTGACCATGCCTTTAAAGATTCATAAGATGTCCAAATCTCTCACATAATCTTATCTACTATCAATCGATTTTTCATCAAATGTTGGATTTTTTGGCATTGATAAAAAAATATGTAGATAAACATTGTTTGATACTGACCGCACACAAAGCGAACGTGACTGAATGATCGTCCCATGTTACCAATTCTAAATCTTATCACCCGAAATCTCATGTCCGGATGTTTCCTTCCTTCTACTACTAACAATGTTGTCTCAGAAAAGAACACGTACTTCCCACCTGAACTGCAATTCTAAGCTCGCTTGCCCGGCTTATTGGCCTGTATCTAGCGAAAAGTCCCGTTAGGAAATAGACGACAGCAGCGAGCAACAAGCGTAAAAAAGAAGAAGCCCTTCTCGAACGCGTTGATGATGACGCTTTGGCTGACAAAGAAGCGGGATACAAGACACTAGCTGATTGGCCCACCAATTGCACTATGGGGCGGCTCCATACAAGTAGGTGGCCGAAAATATTTTCATTTCATTTCTGCAATATTTCACACTTATATCGTAGATTATTGTCTAAAAGATGTGAAATACTTGTTTTGCAGGTCGTTATTACTTCTAAGGTCTCCAAACTCCCTGGAATACAGACCTTTGATCTCTATGGAATATGTTTTTCAGATTGGTTCAGGCTCTTAACCCGTAAAACAAGTAAAGGGAATACAATATAAAGCTCTATTAAAGCTAAACGAACTCCATGCAATAAAAGCTTCAAGATATATAAGTATACTGCAACAACATTTATTTATTCATTATGTACATGAACATCCTCAACAAAATCACCATTTATTTCTTCAAGATCGATTAAAATATCTGCTATGGTATATTTTTCTGTACTCGAATCTGTTGTATTGCAAGAAGTTTCAGTCACTAAAAAACTTTGAACATCTTCTGGATATTCCAGATTAGATTTATTTTGAAGTCGCTTACCTAAGTTGAGGGAGCTTATCAAAGGATCCGACGAGTTCATCATCATCATAGCTCGTCATTAATTCTTCTGCGCTTCGTACGCTCACTTAAATCCTCAAAATTTTTTGATGGCCTTCCACGAGATGTTGAAGCCACTGGCTCTGGCTCAGCATGATAAAATTCTTCTAATTCAAATTCTGTGTCAAGCCATTCCTCATTATATGAGTCAAAGTAAGTTTTGGACCGGGATGCGGCCTGCCATTTTTTTTCAAATTTCAATTGCAGATTTTTCCATTTTGTATGGAGTTGACTTATTTTTTTGTTTATCCACAGCGAAGCTTTGGCAGATATATTCCAAAGCTTTTTCAACGCGATCTACCTGACGTCCCTCGTGAGCTCTAAATACTTCAATGAGTTCATGATTCACAAAATAATAAGTACAAACACTTCACACGATTTACCTTCGCAATCACAGCTCACTATGCACTCAGATAGACATTCATAAATGTTCTGTTTATTTATTTCACCTAGGTACATACCAAGAATTATCGAAAGATGTCCTTAGGTACAGACATTTTTGCTTCTTGTATTCACATATTGGATTTTAATTAATATCAAAATTTTACTTTTTATGAAATAATTTCAAATGAAGACTAGAGTATTTTCGTAACCCTCAAGAGTATATTGTTTTTTTTTTTTTCATATTTATTTGCTTGATGCTTGATAGATAATGAGTTGCCTCCTCTTGGTGAGCCTACGCCAAATGGAGTATCATATAGCTGCATAAGCTATCGTGTACACGGCCTACCACGAAGCCTACGACACTTTTCGTGTTATCTACTATCTCTATTTTAACTGTTCTTGATGCTCTTTTGTCATACGCATGGGATTTGTATCCAGCCCATCACAGTCTGCCGTGTATTATGAGAATAATTACATTTAATGTTTCAAAATTAATGACTTTTTTCGAAAAAGTGATCGGAATCGCAGATTTGCAGCCATAAGCAGCTGGAATTTGTTTTAATGCCTTCTGGGAGGTCCAAAGAAAGTCGTAGTGGTAGTCGCTAAGCGAAACTTTGAGAAACTTTTTTTGTATGGAACTTTTTGTATGAAATTTTTTTTTCTTCGGGTCATTTTCGGATGTTTCACTACCTATTTTCTCATAACATAACCCATTCTTCGCAAGTCCATGAAACAAGCTTTCAGAAACTTTTTAAAGAGTTGGAAAAGAGCTACTGTAGCCGAAGATATTGACAGTTGAATAATGCATTGATTTTTCAAGAACTAAAAAGTGTCTGGCTCTAATGCCTATATCTTGATAACCATATGGCTTAGAGTGCTGATATGCTGGGGTTTAATGCTCCAAAGCATTAGCATTTAGTAGGTCAACTTGAATTACGAATCAGAGAAAGTCGATTTTTTTATTTTCGGCCACCTGATTCCCCATAGTGAATTGGGAAGCAGAGAAGGTATAAAAAAAGTGCATTCGCTCGCAGAGCATTCAGTCTTTTTTATACCATCACGAGAAATTCGCGGTTATTTGAAAAGATCGTTGTCTTACTTTTTGCACTTAGCCGAAGCAAACAGCCTTTTTCAAAGCTCTAAGAGTTAAAAATAATGTTCTCCTTGTCGCTATCGCACGGATTAGAAGACTCTTCAGTGAAAGGGCTGAGATACAGTCTACATCCCCTGCTGAGCCAACTTGTGGTTTATTTCAGGCAGTCCTTCAGTGGGAAGGTTGCCACTGTCGAGGCTAATATTTCGTGACCGGACAGATACTTCCAGATTTTTTTTTTGATGATTCTTGTTCGAGGTAGATTTGATTTCTGTGTCGGTTTGATGAGAAGATTTTGCCAAGGAATGGTATGCAACGCCAAAGGCATGGTCAAGTCAAGTCCTACGTCCACTTAGCGGTTATGTCACAGACATTACCCATTGTTCGTTTTTTTTAAGTTTTGATGGAGTCCGCTTCCTTAATATGTTTTTACAAATATGCCTTTCGCACGCACTTTTTGGGCTTTGACAAAAAGTTTCAAAAAGAATTTCCAGAATAATCCCAAAGAATCCATCTTCTTAAGTGCGGATTCGATTCGTTCTGCTTTTGTAACGAACCCACTGGGCATATACGTGAGTGAGTTCAGTACCGCCCCTAGCTGTCAACGTCAGGTGATCTTTGGCAGGATAAAACGATACCAGAACCTGAACGGAAAACAAAAATACACAGATAGTCACGTGCATTCGAGATAATTTCCAATATAATATTAAAACGTAGTGAATTCGACAACTAAACTTATCTGCTACTTAGCTTAGGCCTAGTTTATGCTTATTGTTAATGAAAAGAAAGGTAAAATGAACTCACATGCAATTGTTCTGAATTATTAAATACTTAACCCTAAATTTGCTATAGGTGCCTGAGAACATAGTACGGTTGAGTGACTAGTAAGCTAAATTAAAAAAGTACGCTATTGAATTTCTACAAGTAAGTGCTGATCATAATGAACTTAAAGCTAATGAATAAATACTTAACATTAATGGGACTACCACACATAGGTCACATAAGAAGAACATTGAAGAACTAGTTTCGGAGAGGAAAAAAGTGAGAAGAAAACGAATATGTGAGTGAAATATTGTTCTTACAGACACACACCTAAACTAACTTATCAATATATTGCAGTTTTGAAGCTGTCTATCACCTGCTATCGGAACTCATATTCTTCATTCATACCTCCGAAACAATTTTGTACCAGATTACTATGCCCATCGCTTACCAGATTACCATGCCCATACCCTGATAAAACAACTGGCCAAAATAGTACTGGGCTAAGATGCTGTCGGATGATGGAAAGTAACCACCGCTACAAGAATGTTTGAACGTACACATCAACTATTATTGTACCCATCGGTACAAATAGATTTGAGAGCTTTTCACTCTTACAAATTGATAGCAAAAACATTTCTTTATACAGATTTTTTCTAAATAAACTTGCTTATCAACATCGTCAATACTTTATCAGCACGGACCATGCAGAACTGGTCGCGTGAAAGCATCTTATAAACGAATTTCACTCATGGTTCATCATCATCGTTACCTTGCATAACGATTAACCATACAAAAGTTTATCGTTTATGGCATTTGTTCAGAATTTATCCACACAATCTTTCATTAATAAATTCTCCAGGGATTGTTTTATGAAAACATTCGAAAATTCTTTTTTATGTTTATATAAAAAATTTCGGAGAAATTTCCGGAGGAACTTATGGAAGAATTTCTGGAATATTTTTTGAAGTAAACTCTGCGGAAATTGCTGGATGATTTTTTGAGAGGGCTCCCGCTGGAGGACCTCGCTGAAGAAATTTAGAATATTCTGGGGGAATTTGTGAAGGAAATTCTAAAAAAGAAACCGAAGGGTTTGCTTGGTGATTTCTTGACGAAATGGTGAAAATACCTGGAGGTCTTTTAGAGGACAGTAATTTATGTAGAAGTTATATGCGGGTTGACGACTAAAGTTGTTATAAACAGCAGATATGTTTTTTGCTCCGACATTTCGGTTAATCGAATGTAAGAGCAAAAGACGCATTTGCTACTTATTAAAACTGCAATCGCCAAATGAATTCAATCGTTTCTGAAAAAGTTCCCGTTGGAGCATTCCTTTGAATTATTTTCTGATGGATTCTGTGAGAAATTTCCGGAGATGTTTTTGGAAAAGTTGTAAAAAGAATTTTTGTAGCAATTTCTATAGGAATGAACGGAAGAATTTCTGAAGGAACTCTTCCAGAAATGTCCAGAATAAATCCTGAAGTAAATTTTAAAGAATTCCTAAACTATTTTCGATTAGAATTCTTAGAGGAATTTTTGAGGAAATAATCTGGAGGAATCTTCAAGATAATTTTTGAAGAAATTTCTGTAGGAATTCTGGAAGGAAGTTTCGGTGGAATTCTCGGGAGTTGAATGGGAGCTTCGTTTGTAGGATTTCCATGTGAATCTCGAATAGGAAACTTCAGAAATAACTTGAAGTAATTTATGAAGTTCTTGTAATTATGAAAAGTCTGAAGTAGCTCCCAGGGGAATTTTTGACAAATTTCTTAAAGATATCCCAGAGGAAATTTCGGAGCAGTTTATGGATGAACCTTCAGAGAAATGTCTGATCAAACTTCCGGAGGAATTCTGATACGGTTCCTCCAGAAATTCATGTGTAAATTCTGGAGAATTCCTGAAGGATCTTCCGGATGATTTCCCGGAGACGCTTCCGATTGAATTACTATTCAGTAATTGAAGAAACTTCCGGATTAATTGCCGGTGGAACTTCTGGAGCAATTCCTAGAGGAACTTCCGAATGAATTACTGGAACATTCTTCATGCCTGCCGTATCCGTATCGGAACTATCAATTCTATACTTTCGCCTCTAATTCTTTCATGAACATGTACGTCTAAGTTTGGAAGATGATATTAGCATTTCCATATCAACTATATGTTTTCTTTCTCCAACGTTTCGATCCATATTGGATCTTTTACAAGGATTCGCTTTTTGAAAAAAGCGCGCAATAATAGTAATTAGCGGACCGAATTCTGACAAATTAAAAATTTGATTTCAAAGTTTTTCGGAAAAAAGGGACGAAAAACGAAACAAGGAATGCCGGTTAAAAGTTATAAAACTATACTTGACGAAAAAACAGTCAAAATATCTAATCCTTGAAAAAAATCCAATAAGGATCGAAACGTTGGAGAAAGAAAACATATAGTTGTTTTTCATTCACAATATATACTGAACCGCCAAATAATCACCGAAAAGTAAATTGCTAACAGTCGACATAATTAAAACGATAAAATGTCCGTCAAAAATATGTTGAGGAGTTGGATATTCAATCTCATAGCTACATATTTACAAGTCCAGATTTTCTCAGTTTCCCATGAAGTAAAAGTCAATATTTGGTTTTGTCAATATTTTTATGTCTACAAAAAAGTACTCATAAATTTGGAATCTATTTTTGACGTATGCAAAATATATGCAAAATAATACGTACAATGTTTATAATTTATGAAAATGGCCAGTTTCTGTTTGATTCGAACTTCGGACAGCAGCTCGCATGGGATTCAAAACTCGCACACATCTTTTCAAACTTCGGACACTTGATTACACAGAACCAAGAAGAATTTTTGCAAATAATTCTAACCAGATAGCTCAGACCTACATTCATTTTGTTGCATTCAGTTAAAATGGATTACCAAAATGCAAGTAGCCGTGATTAAGCTAGAATTATTTCATTTCGATGAAATATTTTAGTTAATCTCCCATACAAAATGAATTGCCCGAAGTTTGAATATATCCGAAATTCGATTTGTTTTAACCATTTCATTTATTTGACAGGCTAATAACGCACGAAAGTTCTATGAGAAGTTGAACCGTTCACGTAAGGGTCACGTGCCACAGCCCGATATGTGTAAGGACATAAACGGGAACCTTCTTACAAACTAGCGTGAGGTGATCCAAAAGTGGCGGCAGCACTACGAAGAGCACCTGAATGGCGATATGGCAGACAACGGTGGCGGTATGGTAATGAACCTAGGACCACGCGCGCAGGACATGCGACTTCCGGCTCCGAATCTCCAGGAAATCCAGGAGGAGATCGGCCGGTTGAAAAACAACAAAGCCTCTGGAGTTGACCAACTACCAGGAGAGCTGTTTAAACACGGTGGTGAGGCATTGGCTAGAGCGCTGCACTGGGTGATTACCAAGGTTTGGGAGGATGAGAATCTGCCGCAGGAGTGGATGGGAGGTGTCATGTGTCCCATCTACAAAAAGGGCGATAAGGTAGATTGTAGCAACTACCGCGAAATCACATTACTAAACGCCGCCTACAAGGTATACTCTCCCAAATTTTGTGCCGCCGACTAACACCAATTGCAAGAGACTTCGTGGGACAGTACCAGGCGGGATTTATGGGTGAAAGCTCTGCCACAGATCAGGTGTTCGCCATACGTCAGGTATTGCAGAAATGCCGCGAATACAACGTGCCCAAACATAATCTATTTATCGACTTCAAAGCAGCATATGATACAATCGATCGGGACCAGCTATGGCAGCTAATGCACGAAAACGGATTTCCGGATAAACTGATACGGTTGATCAGTGCGACGATGGATTGGGTGATGTGCGTAGTTCGAGTTTCAGGGGCATTCTCGAGTCCCTTCGAAACGCGTAAAGGGTTACGGCAAGGTGATGGTCTTTCGTGTCTGCTATTCAACATCGCTTTGGAGGGAGTAATACGAAGGGCAGGGATTGACACGAGTGGTACGATTTTCATGAAGTCCGTCCAGTTATTTGGTTTCGCTGACGACATAGATATTATGACACGTAACTTTGAGAGGATGGAGGAAGCCTACATCAGACTGAAATGCGAAGCTAAACAGATTAGACTGGTCATCAACACGTCGAAGACGAAGTACGTGATAGAAAGAGGCTCAAGAGCGGTCAATATAAGCCACCCACCACGAGTTTCTATCTGGGGTGACGAAATCGAGGTGGTTGAAGAATTCGTGTACTTGGGCTCACTGGTGACCGCCGATAACAATACCAGCAGAGAAATTCGGAGGCGCATAGTGGCTGGAAATCGTACGTACTTTGGACTCCGTAAGACGCTCCGATCGAATAGAGTTCGCCGCCGTACCAAACTGACTATCTACAAAACGCTTATAAGACCGGTAGTTCTCTACGGACACGAGACCTGGACGATGCTCGTAGAGGACCAACGCGCACTTGGAGTTTTTGAAAGGAAAGTGTTGCGTACCTTCTATGGTGGGGTGCAGATGGCGGACGGTACGTGGAGGAGGCGAATGAACCACGAGTTGCATCAGCTGTTGGGAGAACCATCCATCGTTCACACCGCGAAAATCGGAAGACTGCGGTGGGCCGGGCACGTAGCCAGAATGTCGGACAGTAATCTGGTGAAAATGGTTCTCGACAACGATCCGACGGGAACAAGAAGGCGAGGTGCACAGCGGGCAAGGTGGATCGATCAGGTGGAGGACGAATTGCGGACCCTCCGCAGACTACGTGGTTGGCGAAGTGCAGCCATGGACCGAACTGAATGGAGAAGACTTTTATGTGCAGCACAGGCCACTCCGGCCTTAGCCTGATAATAAATAAAAAAAAATATTTGATAGGCTCAGTCGTGTGTGACACTATGCGGAGCCGCAATGATATTTGTTTACCATGTATATATTTTTATCGTTATCAGTTATCAGTAGACTGGCCCAGGAAACAAAAAGTTGTCTAATTCCACGGGGCACCCCCCAGGATTGTGTCTTTGGGTGATAAAATCAATCTCTGAAAATTTCAGCTCAATCGCTTGTTGCATAAGCTGGCGCATTTGATTTGAAGTTTGTATGGGGATTTCAGCCAAAATGTATAGGAAAATACACCTCCGTCACTCATTCGATCTGGAAATTGGTTCTTATTGCTCGATTGACCTCAGAATTGCAAAAACGGCAGTTGATATGCTACAGAACAATTTCACAGAACATTGCATGATGATTAAATGAACTTTTATATAGGTTTCGGCGGATGCGATTCGATCAAAAAACCGAAAAATACACAAATCAGCTCCTAATAAATCAGCCGAAAAACATTTTTTTCTCCTCATAGTAATCTGGGCCAGTCTAGTTATCAGTTATCAGGAAGGGAAAGTTTGCTTCGTTCCGATATTCGACAAAAAATCAATATTTCGGTTTGTTTTGTGTCTTGTAAAAAAATCTTGTATCGCAGAGGATTAGTTGAATGTGCATTTACACTGCGGTTAAATATATTTTATGGTAAAAATCTGAACTTGTAAAAGTTTTACTCAGAGATTAAAATTCCATCTCCTGAACGTATTTCGATGGACACATTATCATAAAATCAACATTAAACATGAGACCTATCATGCATTCTTGACAAACTTTATTATGTTTGGTCAGTTACAAGCTCGACAACTTTATTCAACTGATTGGCATTTTTAAGTGATGGAGACGCATGCCATTCCATGCGTATATAACCGAAAAAACTGAAATTTTCAAAAAAATCTTGCTCAAAAACGGCTTGGTGGACCTTTCTAATTTTTTACTGTATGTGTAAAAACTTTTGATTTTTTCTTTTAAAAAATAAGAAAGTACAGTCCTTGTGGTCCAAAAACTAAAAAAATCAGATATTTTGATCATATAAACATCTTAAAACTTACTATTTTCCTTAAGCGATATTTTTTTTCTCTATTTGATCTGAAAATCTCTATTTGAAAATCTTTTCATTCGTGCCAAAAAATTGCAAATCGGTCCATTATTGATTCAAAAGTTATGGAGGTTTGATTTTTTTTTTTTTTATCGATGTATTTGAGTCATTTGCACATTTCTTAGTTTTATCAAAGGCGCAACTTTAAAAAAAAGTCCAGATTTTTGAAATGGAAAAATTCATCCTTAACCTAAATATAGAAAATCCTTCCCTGCTCCTACATTTCAAAATCCTGTACGCGGAAAATCGAATCACTTCGATGGTTTGACTATACTTTTGGAAGCTAACCAAATGGAATCGAGCGCAAAAACGAAGCTATTAGTGATAACTAAACCACATGTAAGGAAAATGTAAGTTATGCCAACCAACCAGATGAGCCATGCACGCATATTTCGCACGATGTGAGCCGCTCGCGTAAGCCCTATTTATTTTTTCTTAAACTTACGACGCTGCCCACGGCCCTGCATGTGATTGCATTCTTGTTTTCCCATAGGTACATCGGCTACACCCGTCACTGCACATGGATAATTCCTACCAGTTGTAAAAAATTAACTTCACAACCTTGGTACACATGTTGTGCATAGTCATTGTGCAACGCGTGTTTACAACGATGTTCCCCCTTTCCTTTAAGGTACCCGGGGCTTTCAGTGAAAGACTTAGATACGCACGGACCACAAATGGGGACGTTGATTTTCCCACCGGCTAGGTGGACTAACAACCACTATGCAAAAGTTGGATTCAAAATTTGGCACAACCTAATGACTCAAATAAGCCACAAATCTGGGTGCTATTACCTGCCATTCATTGTACGGGCAGGCGCGTTGCTTCAATTTTGAAACATGGGCTTGATTATAAGCATTACACGTAGAAACAATCAGCAAACTATCGAAGATGATTCTGATGTAAGATACTCCTTAGGTACCCGCAGACATCGAGCTAGTGATTGGGGAAAGTGCGGTAAAATGCACGATACGAATAAAAAAATCCACAGACGACCTTACTGTGAAGTTCAAAATACGTATCCACATATTTGCAAGCTGTACTGCAACGTCTATAAACCGCTGAAGTCTATGGGAGTGCATCTGATATTATCAAATCTTGCTTCTTATTTATATCAAACTGGATTTTTGTTAGCATTACAAATAAGGAACTTTAGACAAACAAGCATTATTTTTTTTAGTTATTGTATAAAGCATTAAAAAAAATAAAACTCGAAACGTGTCACATAAATCACACGAAAGTTACAGGTTTACTTATTGAACCATCGTTCCCAACACCAAAACAACCTGTACTGATGGAATAGACTTGAAAAAGTACGTACAGAGAAATGACTGCGGAAAAGGTGAAACAGTTATTGAATTAAGCATTAATTGTGTTTCCATACCCCACGAAGTGATATGTTCAATTGTTGTTTTACACTTGTTTGGTTGTGTTAACCTGATCATTCGGCAGTAGAATGTAGTAAATTTATTCGACCTTGAAATTGGTATCACGGTGCACGCGCAATACTCAGCGGGGCGTGGATGCAACTAAAGCGGTTTACTTAGTCACTACACAATGTAAGACAAAGGTATGTGATCATCTAGGTGTCATCTGGGAATTATATCAGAAAAACGGGGAGTGATTCAAGCACGTCCTATTTTTATATAATGTGTAAGTTCATTGTACATATACACATTATTTTGACTTTCCATTGAAAAATCTGTTGAATAATTACGAGAAATGTTTATGACCTTCCAAGGGATATTCCTATGAATATCCAAAGACATATTTTTCCAAATATTCCTGGAATATTATTCTGAATTTTCTCCGGAAATGATAGAGAATTTTGAACTTCCACAGGAGATTCTTCGAATGCTACCATTTTCACTAAGTGTTTTTAGTTTATTTCTCTACTTGATGATTTGTTATATTTTTTTATGATATTTAAAAACAGCCTTAATCAATTTGGAAAAAACAAGCATGAGCTTGTAATTTTATTCAATTTGACAGCAAGCCCAGTATCATGAAAGTAAAAGATTATGAAAATTATTTGTATTTAACCACACTCAGTCAGCGTTGAGATCGGTATATTCGGGCCATATAAGTACACCGAATAAACGCTGTCAACGTATTACTTCATTCATACGCAGACCGAACAGAATTGCGTAAATTTCTGTTACATTGTATGTGCAAAATTGGAGCATGGAAGCTGTTGTACGAAGCTATGCGTACAATATAAATGTTTTGTAATCTTAAATCATTCGGTTCCATTTTATGGAATGACTTTGGCTGTAATCAATATCATT
The DNA here is from genome assembly GCF_024139115.2 of Armigeres subalbatus. Classification (NCBI taxonomy): domain Eukaryota; kingdom Metazoa; phylum Arthropoda; class Insecta; order Diptera; family Culicidae; genus Armigeres; species Armigeres subalbatus. The sequence continues at coordinate 37,681,887 of NC_085140.1, read as the reverse complement.
TAAGTACTACGAATCAAGAATTTCTTTAAAGTAAAATCGTTTTTTATTTATCATATCGATAATTTCCAATAGTTACGAAATGCTGGGACCAGTAATCACAAAGAGCATTAATGCATCAGGGGTGCAATGAAATATGCATTTATTCCAATCGACCGATTGTGGTTACGCCCCCACCCACGATGACTCACGATCAATGACGGTCGACGGGATACTGCCATTAGCGGCGATGATGAGACGATTATTCGGATAGCGTTCCCTTCCGATAGTTACTGGATACCGCATTAGACCCAAAGGCAGTAAGGAAATTTACTTACCCTTCGAATATGATTGACGGTTCAAAAACACTTTCATTTGGAATTCTACTATTATTCGAAGCATAGCACGTGATGGCTGCCGGCAAGTCTCAAAGATGAATGCTCAATCGCATACCTTAATGAATAGCATTCGAGCAAATTGTATAGTATTTAATTTATGTTTGAAAACATGACTGAACACAATCAAATATCCATATTAAGTTATCAAACACAATGCAATTCACATATTATGCTACACGAATCTGAGGCACAAGCTTGTTTTGTTCGTTGCTACCACTTTCGCTACAATACGAACACAATTTTAATTTAATGCCTATACTTATCAAAATGTTGCAGCATTCATTGATCTAGATCATGGACGACGGGCGCCACGATACTTGAAAGCATTCACCCAGCCATCATTGATTGAATTTCAGTAAGCGCACATCGAAAGATTTAAATGCAAGTGAGAAGAGGCAAACCAATGTGAACCGCGCGTCAAAATTCTGCCCCATGCTTACGCCGCCACCGCCGCCGCCGGCAGAGAATGAAGTTCCGCCAAAATCAGCCATAATGTTGCATAATTTTCGGACACCGATCAATGACCGACCGAACCGGTGAAAACAAGTTTCCGAAAATGGGGCAAAAAGTGGAACACGTTTAGTTGGCGTTTGATGAGTGTCTACCAAGGCCCTAAAGGCATTATGTTTACCATTCGACCAACACGGAGAACGACTCCTTTCAGTACTAAAGTGTTGGTCGGAACAAAAAATGATTAAAATGATATAAATAAACGCAAATAAGTCATAACAATAAAAGGAATCAAAACAGCGCGACAATGTGTTCAAATTGGCATATGTAAATGAACGGAAACAATCCATAATAAATGCTTCAATTATAAAAATAAACCATTGCCAGTTAAAGTATTAAAAAAATACATTTTTTCAGTTCGGAGGTTTTTGCATCTACGGTTTCTAACAACAGAATATCGAAATACTTATTTTTGATTCCTAGAACGGGAGTTATTTTCAATTCAACTTCTGGTACATATCAAAATGGTCATTTCATTGCTTCTGCTACATGTTTTTACACTATTTTGTATTTCAAGATGGTCCACTTCAGTGTAGAATGAATTTACAAGTGGGCATATACAACCACCAACTCTATTTGAAGACTCTTTCCATGTTATGTGTTGAGGGAACATTAGTGACTTATCTAGTTCATGATTATGCAAAGTTAATCATTGCATACCAGTAGGGTAAAACGATCTTTTATCTACAATTCAACCATATTCGGATTGTTTCAATAGATAGATCCGTAGTGTCTTTGCAATATTTTCACCAGTTTTGAGAAAAAAATTTATATCTCACTTTTAGTTGAATTATTCGAAAATAAAATGTTGTCAAATGGTACTCCTTGATGTATGCAACATACTTAATGAACATAGTATGCCATTTTGATAAGAAAATTATTTTGAGCTTTTTAGTGGAATGTTTTCACCTGTCATAAGACGAGTTTATACAATCCCATTGAATTCCACCACTTAATTGTATCTTGACAGATACGTATTTCGACCTCAACAGTAAGGCCGTCTTCAATGTCTTTTGCATTTTGCTATTATTTTTATTGTGTAATGCAAAAATACTTCTACATTCACATAGTATGATGGTTCCACAAATATTTAAATATAAGGCATCAACAGATTTTTACCCTTAGTTAGTTATAGTTATCTAGAAATCAAAGAGGAGCATTTTGTCCAGGTGGGGCGCCTCACCCTACCTGGGTGCCGATTGATATATTTCCGGCGGCAACGTAATAGATAATTTTCAGCCAGCGGCGTCGCGTCGTTGGTGATCGGCGATGGCGGCGTGGCGTGAACTGATTTCAAACATCAAAAGCTATCCGGAATTTCTTCAAAAGTTCCTCCACGAGTTCGTTAAGAAGTTCATAAGGAAATTTCTCTGGACATTTCTCCAGGAATTCTTCCGGGAGTTTCTCCAATAGATACCGGGGTGCCTCCGGAAATTCCTACAAAAGTTTCTCCAGGAGCTCGTTCAGAAATTCCATCATGAATTCCTCTGGAAGTTCCACCAGAAAACAGTGTACAGATGCCATTCGTTGGTTGGGCCACAACCTCGACACAACTAACGAATTCGGTTTTAGTTGGTTTAACGTGAATTTCGACTTAAACATTAGGGGAAACTGGACACACATGATCCCCACTTTTTGTTTAGCATATTCCTCGATGTAACATGCACAGATTTGCACATTTCTTGATGGACTTGATAAAGAATTTAATAAGCTATTCAAAAACGTCATTCGAAGCAATTATTTGTTCATGAAAGTTATCAAAAAATCGATTTTGCTGAAAGATAGAAAATTTGGCCTTTTTAAAACTTGCGGGAGACTTGATCCCCATATAGGGGGAAATTGATCCCGTTATGAGCTGAACATGTTTAGGTTCTTCCAAGTCTAATGAAAGGACGAATTAGTCTAGCCTCAAATCCTAGCAATTCTTCATAGTCTGTCGTAATAGCAGTCGTGCGAGAATTGAATAATGTTGGTTTTAAGTAAGGCAAGTATTTTGGTTCTCGAATAGAGTAATAGTGACAGATAGTATGTCTGCTATAGCAACAAAATTGGCATAGTGATGATGATTCATCTGCAAACCATTCACTCCATTAAAGGACAGTGGTCATATCACGACAACCATGATGTGCCCAAGAGGATCTCGTTTTGTGATTGATACAATAATGATTCCAGAAATGGTTGATCGATACATAAATATATCTTTGTAATTTTAGAATCTATTTTTTTTTTATTAAATGTCTGAAAATTGGTCACACTGCGAATGCCATGGCCCATGGTAAATATCCCTGAGTACCTGTTTTGAGATCAATAAAACTTGTGATACATCGAGATCGCCAGACTATTTACTACCAATACCACAACCGTGATCATACCAGAATGGTGACTTCATACATCAATATGGAACTGTCACGCATCATCATTTTTGTAGTGTGTGTTATTATTACACAAATGCGATTTCTCTTAAACAACTGACTAAAAGTTGTTGAATGTGCCTATTATTGAAAAATTCTTTAGGAAGATTTACAAATAAATGGTAATTTAAGCAAACTTCTCCTAGTTCAAACGGAAAGAATTTAGTACCAGATCGTACAATACTGATTTTAATCCCTGTGATTTGTTGAGTATTTTCAAAGCTTAAGTTATACACTTTTTCATAGAAAATAATGTTAAAATGCATTTAATAAAACTTATCAGAAATAAGTATGTTCAATTACATTTTGTTCTGGTTAATGAAATAAGGCTATTGAGGAATTCAAATTGCGCTTGTATCGTCTGATTGACAAAATTAAAGAGAAATTAAATTTATTTATGCTTTTTAACTAGAAAAGAATTTGAACAGATCAATTAGTTACATACAATACAATAATATGCAACGGTATACAACAAACGCCTTAATATATGCAATTTCGGGATCAAGTGTGTCCAAACTGTGGGGAATCAAGTGTGTCCGTGTTGAGTATTTATCTTGTTTTGTTTTTAGTATTCAATGGAAAATAAGCAATAGTTAATTGAATAAATTTATTCAATTCTACAACAATAAAACTTTGTCCAGTAAAAATTTGGTACGTTTTGGTTGGACATATTCAAGGTTATTAAACTTTTCTCTTCTGAAGAAAAAAAGGATTGAGAATGCTCAAATAATAAAACCTCTCTAAAACCCATATACATAAAGTAACTAATATCAAATGTTACTCAGATTCAATTATCTATCTAACGGATCCGTTTGCACATATCATTGGTATAAAAATGTGATTAGTTTTCGAGAAAACAGGGGGGGATCATGTGTCCCCGGGGATCATGTGTGTCCAGTTTCCCCTACAAATGATGTCCAATGACGCCAAACCCCATTTTCGGTGTTTACATTTTGTCGTATGATTGCTTTTAGTTGGGACATGACCCAACCAGCGGGCCAACTAAAAAGTGACCCAAGTATTAAATTCCCAACCAACGAATCACGACTGTAGACCCTTAGTCAAATCTCAATCATCGAGGCTTCATGCACGAGCTAACTCGCTTGCGATTCGGTAGAGAAAGCTTCGCGCTTGAGTTTCTCGGATAAAATCTCATCGCTTCGCTCACTCGTTGAAAAATTATTTCGCTCTTAAAAAACGTCAAAACGCAATTCAGCCGTATGTTTTGTTTACATGTGGATTTATTGGCCATTGTTTTCAGCGTTCAGCAAATCACGGTTCGAATCATGAGAAATTTTCTGGACCATGTTCTGATGGGATTTGACTCACGCATGATTTGAATCGCCGATGAGATCTGAGAAATTGAGATTTTACCAACTCTGTCAGAAATTCCTCCGAAAGTTCAACCAGGAATTCCTCCGGAAGCTCCACCAGGAATTCTTCCGGAAGTTTCTCCAGGATTTCATCCGGAAGTTCCTCCAAGTGTTCCCCCGGAAGTTCCTTCAGGACTTCATCCGACAAGTCCTCATGGAATTGCTCCGGAAGTACCTTCAGGAGTTCCTCCAGGAGTTCCTCCAGGAGTTCCTCAGGAAATTCCTTCGGAAATTCCTCCAGGAGTTACTCCGGAAGTTTCTTCAGGAATTCTTCCTAAAGTTCCACCGAAAGTTCCTCCAGAAATTCCTGTAGAGGTCCTACGGAAAGTCCTCCTGGAATTCCTTCACGAGTTCCTCCGGAAGTTCTTCCAAAAGATGCTCTGGAAGTTCCTCCAGCACTTCCTCCGGAAGGTCCTCCAGGACTTCCTCCGGAAGGTCCTCCAGGAATTCCTCCGGAAGTTCCTCCAGAAATTCCTCCGGAAGCTCCTCCAGGAATTCCTCCGGAAGCAAGGATAGGATGTGCCAATTAGTCATTAAAAATCGTACCGATTTTCTGTTAAAGGGGGGGGTCCCGTAGCGTAATTGGCTACACGTTTGCCTTATAAGCGAATGGTCATGGGCTCCCAGCCCTCCACCAAGCCCTCGTCAGTCGCCGGATGCGCAGCCCATGCGGTAGCGTATTGGGAGACGCGCCTTATCGTCATGGCTGCCTGATGACGACTGACAACTTGTTCTTCTCGGAGGCATTCCTCCAACGTACCCGGATAAAATGGCAACCGAACAATGCAACGATCATTGGATGCACGACATGGACAAACGGACACAACGGACTGACGATGAGATGAACTGAACTGGCAACGACAACAATAATGGTAATGGAAATCTAAAAATAGATTCTGTGTGGATTCTGCACAGCAGAATACCACAGTAGATATCGGCACAGTAGCGGTTAAGTAACACAGAGTGCCTGAAAAAATAAATAAAGGAATAAAAAAAAATTTTCTGTTAAAATCGTACCGGTTGCTGATTGGGTGAAAATGACAATCGGTTACTTCGATCGACGGTATCACATTTTCAAAAGGGCAGCTTGTTGTTACCTTGGCCGTGTTGCTGGGTAATTAAATTGAAATTTTTGACAAAATTCAAAAGTTTGTTTTTTTCATTTTTTGGGTAAAATTAATTTATGCTAGGCTGCAAATGATGTGTGCATGATTCTTAAGAGTTATGCTAATTTAAAACACTCGATGAGATGCATTATTGACCAACTTTTTACCCATTCCACTGTAAAACTCTTACATCTCCATGTAAAAACTTTTTTCTGATAGTACGTAGCATCCTTTATTACGAATTATGGAAGAAGAGAACGAGAAATCATGATTTTTCACATATACTATTCGGCGAATTTTGCATAAAAATATTCGGAAGCACTGGCCACCACCTCGTCAAAGCAATCGGCTGAGGAAACAAGAAGGCAGTTGCAGTTCTATTGTCACATCCTATCCTAGTCCGGAAGTTGCTCCAGGAATTCCTCCGGAAATTAGTTGGCACGCTTCCCCAGGAAATTGTATTAAAGATCCATAAAAATTCCTCCAGGAATTCCTAAAAAAGTTCCTTAAAGAATTTCTTCTGAAGTTTTTCGAGGAATTCCACCGGGTGGTCCTCCAGGAATTCCACCAGAAGTTCCTTCAAAAATTACACGGGATGCTTTTCCAAGAATTCCTACAAAAGTTTTTCCTAGAATGCATCTTAAGTTCTTACGGGAATTTCTTCGTTACAGTTACACCAGGAATTAGTTGGTATACTTCTTCAAGAATTCCTATGAAAGTTCCATAAAAATTTCTCCAGGAATTCCTAAGAAAGTTTCTTCAAGGATTTCTCTGAAAGTTTTTCGAGGAACTCCATTGGAAAGTCCTCCTGGAATTCCTCAAAAAGCTCTTTCAAAAATTCCTCCGGAAGCTTCTCTAGGAATTCCTCCAAAAGTTTCTCCAAGAATTCATCTTAAGTTCCTCCAGATGTTCCTCCAGGAATTTATGCTGAGGATCCTCCAAGAATTCCTCCGGAAATTCCTCCATGTAGTCAAGCAGACTCCACACGAGGCATATATTGACAATACTTTTTTCGTCAAACTTTTCATCAAACTTTTCTTCAATATTTTCAATGATTAGCCGGCATGGCCGTAGCTGAAGGAAAACTCAATTTTTTCTTGAACTAATACGAATCAAATAGCGGTAGGGTAAAACGTCCTATCGTTGTGGTATGTCCTAATGTTACGGTAGTGTTAAAATAGTCCATTTTGGATATAATAGCATTAAAAACAATGGTGGATACGCTAAAACTCATCGAATTAACGACTAGAACAGCTTTTGTTTGACAAAATTCCGTTCAAATGTATGAAAAATCAACATTTTTCATTCAAAATTTGAATCCTTTGAGCCTATTATTGCGGTACTGCTAAGGTCCTATTGTTGTGGTATCGATTTCCATAAGAATTGCATGCAATACCGCAACAATAGGACTGACCTTGAAAAAATGTCGCAACGATAGGCAACTGCGTCCTATTATTGTGGTAGTTTGTTTTTATGGTGATAAAAACAAAACAACATAAGTTTTGCACAATTAACGTAATATTTACGAAACTATAAGTTAACGAGCAACCTATTCGACTACTGCAATGTGGAAAAAGGCTAACAGGTGATTTTTAAAGAATTTTTGAAATCATTTTTATTTTGACACGGTGCTTAACCCCTCCAATAGGTCGTTTTACCCTATAATGCACAAAACACGCACACACTCAACCGTCATCGACTCCTGTGGGCAATATGCGGGGGGAGATGAGGGGAAATATTGAAAAGAATATCAAAGTTTTCTGATTTCCCTCAATATTTACTTCAATATTTTGGGTTCGCACTCACACCATCAATCTTTTTCTGCAATAATCAAGAGTTTGTCAAACTTTTTCCGTCGTCTGGGGTCTGCTTTAGAAGTTGCTCGAGGAATTCCTCCGGAAGTTTTTCCAGAAATTCTTCCGAAGGTTCCACCAGAAATTAGTTAGGAAGTTTCTCTAGGAATTCTTTGAGAAGTTTCTGCAGGAATTTTTCGGAAGGTTACTTCAAGAGTTCTTCGCTGAGTTCCTACAAAAGTTCAATAAAAATCCTCCAAGAATTCCTTATAAAGAATTTTTCTCCTGGAATTCCTTCGGAAGTTCTTCAAGGAAGTTTGCCCGGAAGTCCCTCAGGTTATACTTCCAGAAATTCCTGTATGATTTTTTCGAAAGTTCCAGAAGCAATTCCTAAAAATTCCATTAGAAAATTTCTGTGAAGTTCAGAAATTCTAAAGGTTTTATTACGAAATTTCCCCGTGTCTTGCTCCAGGAGGGGGATTTTTTTACAGTTCTTTCTCTTGGTATATCTCTTCCAAGAACTCTTCTTAAACTACTTTGAAAACTCTCCAAAAAATTTCCACTGAACTCCTTTCGTATCTCACATAGAACTTATAACCCAACTCCCACCTCCCAGAAATTCTTCCGGAAATATCTCAAGGAGTTTTGCCAAGGATACTTATGGAAATTCAGTTGCAAGTTCCTCCAGAAAATTCTTATAATCCATAAATTCCTCCAAAAATTAACCCAAAAATCCCTCCCGGTATTTCCCGAAACATTCCTCCCAGAGGCCCCCTATAAAATCGTTTTGGAATTCTTTAGTAATTCCTCAGAAATTCCCTTGGTCATCTCTGAACAAATTCCTTTAGAAATGAAACTCACACGATCACAGATCTTCGGAAATTATATTTACTTGTCATAAGACGAGTTTGCACCATCCCTTTTAATACCACCACTTGATTGTACCTTGACAGTTACGTATTCGACCTCAACAGTAAGGTCGTCTTCAGTGTCTCGTACTTGACTCGTCGAAATTTTCGGATGAATTCTTGAAATAATTTCGGGTGTCTCTGTCTTGTTGTGTCGTGTACCATGAAGCTCTGGCCATCCGGAAGATGCTCCCTGACGAACCATAACTCTAGCATGACGCTACGCCAAACCAGACATGACGTCAAATACCAGGATGAGCAGCTGAAATACCTCAAACCTAAATCCCAAGCCCTTCCATCCTGAAATTACGTAATCTAACCTTGAGTCGCCACGAGTATCTTGGTCTATGTCCTTACCCTTACTAACTGTTGATGATAATGATATCGTTTATAAATATCATAAAGAGTCTCGGCTCCGTTAAGTGTTATACACGCCTGAACCTGTTAAATAAACGCAATAGTTGAAAAAAAATTCGGCTGGATTTCCCGCTGGGAGCGTTTTCTTTTCTGGGAAATTTGCTCTACTTGGTTGATATGATTTTTAGCAAAATGCCAAGGAAATTCAGGATGCTATCCAATCGAAAATATCCTACACGGGTCGCGAATCAAAATATTCATCTCCTGATTAACACCCGTGCGCTTTTGCTCGCCAGGCTAACTGAAAATCTCAGATAGTATTAACTTCCCCCTGAAGATAGGAAGAAAGATTTCCAATTTCCCATTATGCTTTCTGCGCATGTACTTTACGTTATATTCTGTCAAAAATGTTTCGTGCAATGAATAGTTTCACAAACCGTGCGTTTGTGAGAATTTTCGACGACAGCCTTATTATGGGACATTTTAAATCTAGTCAATAACAATGTTTATTCTAATAAGTTTATCACCACAAGATCATGTCAACTAGATAGAAAGTTTCTCCCTAGTAAAATCATGTTGTTTTATCTCTCCAATTGAAATTAAGGAGATTGATGATGCTTGTAAAGATTCGCCAGTTAGCCTTGCGAGCAAAGCCGTAAGATTGCCAAACTGAAGATGGCGAGTTCGATTCTCGGTCCGGCCAAGGATGTTTTTGGGTGGGAAACATTCTCGACTCCCTAGGCATAGTGTATCCATTGTACTTACCCCACAAGATAAATACCCATGCAATGGCGGGCATAGAAAACTTTCAATTAATAACTAAGGAAATGCTAATAGAATAGTGGAAAAATAGGCCAAGTTCCAATTGGAATATAGAGTCATAGAAGAAGAAGACGATGCTTATAACTATCAACATATTGTAATAAAACATGACCAAATATTTGCTTCTGCCTTCAACTATAAACCTAACCGATACCGAGATCCTGAACTGCCTGACTTCTTACTCTGGAATGTGGCTCAGCCGCACTTACATACATATCAATCGATTGATTACTGAATGGGATTAGTTGGCGCATTTTTTCGAGTTCAAGCAAACCTCACTGATCAAGGCTTCGCCATGCGTGGATCGTAGCGTCGATCTCTGCCCGCTTTGCCTGCCAACGGCGGCGGCGACCGTGCATTAGCGTTACGTAAGTTTGATTTTGACCTTATTGACATCAGCAGCAGCAAGCAGCATAATTATATCTCGGTGAACAATGCGAGAGTTCCCCTTGAGCAGATGGAAAGACAAAGCCAGACGACAATAGATCTGATTGGATTGGCGGAGGAGCGCGGAATCTAAGGCCGCACTGCTGTGACACATGCGGGAGTCGGGTATGCTGGCTACGGCTTACGATCTGCCAGTGTTGATTAAAGCTATTATAATTGAGCTAAGCGTTCGGTTCAGATGGTTTGAGAGCCATAGCATTTTGGTTTGATGTTATGAATTTGCATAGCGGAGCTTTCATATTATTTTTACAATATTCCATTGTTGTAGTGGAAGCAAAACGCTGAAGAAATTTTCTAGTCTAGCACTAAATATTATTTTCTGGAAAATTCGACATTTTAATATTTTTCACTTATTAATAAAAATCGTAATTTGAAAAGTGTTATGTCAACATATTATAAACTATCGACTGAAACCTCGAACAATCATAAAGAGGAGTAGTTTGATTACGTACACAAAAACCAGAAAAACATAAGCGGATTCACTATTCCTTCTGTTTATTTCCGGTCGAAATCAAAATCAATCAATGTCTCTACCAGTCAGCTGCAGCAATGAATCCTGCTTTTATATTTCAAGTATCTCCATCCGCATCCATAGTGACATAACACTTACCAGAAAGCATGTGGCAGGTTAGGTCTAAGGTTATGTACGATCCTGACAGGAAAAGCTTTTCTTTTCCAAACAAGTTACTCCTGCAATCATCGTTGTTGTTGTTGCAACTGTTGCACTTCCACGGCAGGAACTTGTTTTTCGCTGTTACGTACTAGAGATTAGCGGTCTTTTAGTTTTCCATAAATTGGAGTCGCTTATAATCGCATATCCCACAGTGCAAGAGCGACCAGCAACCGGTTGCCCACAGTTTTCTGCTGCGCCTTACCATGCGATGATTTAGATAGATGATCACTGGATGAATGAGGCCCAGTAAAAACGAAAGTTCAATGAGAAATCATTTGCATTATTAGGAACCATTCCAGTAAGTAAAGCATTGTTTTAAGTATATTTATTATGTAGGGTTGATGCTTCAAGAATTCATCTCAAAGCTCCTATGTTCACTCCTTTAAAAATGGAAATGGTTATGTACAAGACTCTGTCACCCGACGTAAGCTACGTAAGCAATTTGGTGCACTGATGAATATGGTACCATCATGCATGAACATTATAAAATAATTGTTTCAAATTTCTTATGTCGCTGTTTTCGAACAAAAGTACCATAAATAACAAAATATGGAAATAGATGAATACGACAGTTTTAAATTTCCACTTAAAAAAGACACTTTTTTTTTAATTATACCGAATTAAATAGACTCTTGAGTAAAGGGTTAAATAAAGTTATATTTTATAAATACTTCAATAAAAGTTGTTAGCCCTGAATGGGATTGATTCTGTGCTATTTAAGACTTTTGTCTCAACGTTTCACTGGTGCCATTGAGAAGATCACGCGGATGCTATTTTGGCGTGCGCAAACCGATCTTTGCAAATAGATGAATTTGCGATTGGTTTTATGCAAATGCCGCTTCAAATTCTTCTGGTTTCTTCTTCCTCTGGGATGTTGAACATTCCTGATCGCTCAGCTCGGCTCAGTGTTGCTTCTTAATCTCCTCGGTGGCCGAGGTACATTATAGAGCGGCTTGCGGGTGCAACTGTTACAGGGAGGCACTGGGTAACTTCCATACGGTTTGCTTGGAATGAGTTATGCGCATACGGCAAATCAGGCTAGTTTGGTGTACAATTGCTGATATGGCCAGCCGCGCTCCACCCCGTTTACACGTTTGTATAAAATGCAGATCAATTTCCCAGTTTACCATCCATACGAATAAATTTACTCCAGTGTCTTCCTCCGACGCTCGCTTGTGATTCTGCTTCCCACGTCAAATTTCTGTCGTCGTTAAGCGATTATGTTTTGTAATTTGAAGATAATACGTTTCGGATCAACTTTCTATTGCACAAAATGGTGGTCCTGAAAAGATCCGATTTATTTTCAATAAATTTCAATTTCAATCACTAATAGCAAAAAAAATCAAAGTCAGAATCTTGCGAGAAAATTCCCCCTCTCGTCAATAAATAATAGCCAAATTGTTATTTTTCGGTGAAGCGCCATCCATGCCAATGGAAAATGAATTGCAGCGTCTTCCTCCGATGCGCACTCCTAATTTCGCCACCAGCATCGTTACGATTAAACTGCCTGCCGTCGCCACGCAATTGTGTTTTGTATTATGAAAAAAAATCATTTCGGATCATCTTCCTCTTGAACAAATGGTGGTCCTGAAAAGAACCGATTTATGTTCAATAATGCACATTTAAATTACTAATAGCAACAAACCCAAAGTCAGAATCCTGTGAAAAAATGAAATTTATGTCCAACGGCCATATGGAACAATTATTTGACCTGAAACCATGCCATATGGATATCTATCGATCGGGCCTGATGAGTAGATCTCGAAAACGGATGTTCGACGCCATTTTGAAATCCAAGATTGTGGACCGAAATTCAAGATGGCGGCGATATGGACCAATTATTTGACCTGAAACCATGCAATGTGGGTGTCTATCGATCTGACCTGATGAGTAGAACTTGAAAATCGATGTCCGATGATATTTTGAAATCCAGACCAGAGACCTTTCGGCTTGTTTAAAAAGTGGTACATGCCCTTTGTGGTACATAAAAAAATGCGTCCATTGCATATGTTCATGGTCATCCAAGAAAACCCTGGAGTGAGGCCTTAAGATCCACAAGCGTAACCAGAGATCTTTCAGCTTATTTCAAAGTGGTACATGTCCTTTATCCTTTATTATTATAATCATGATTTCATGAACTAACATGATTCATGATTTCATGATTTGTTATTCATGATTGTGGGTATGCATTTGTTTCCGTGTACTGTGGTATTCTGTTGTACAGAATCCACACAAAATCTATTTCTAGATTTCCATTACTCGTTCATTGTTGTCGTTGCAAGTCCATCTCATCGTGAGTATATTGTGTCCGTTTGTCCATGCCGTGCATCCAATGATAGTTGCATCGTTCGGTTGCCATTTATCTGGGCCTCCGAGAAGAACAAGTTGTCAGTCGTCATCAGGCAGCCGTGTCGGTAAGGTGCGTACCCCAAACGCCATTCGGCGACTGACGAGGGTTTTGGTGAAGGGGCTGGAAATCGAACCCATGACCATCCGCTTGTAAGGCGAACGTGTGGCCAACTACGCTACGGGACCCCCCTGGTACATGCCCTTTGTGGTACATAAAATAGATTGCGTTCATTGCGCATGTTTATGATCATCCAAGAAAACCCTGGAGTTAGGCCTTAAGATCTACATGTGTAATCAAAGAATTTTCGGCTTGTTTCAAAAGTGGTGCATGCCATTTTCGGTACATAGAATAGATTGCGTCCATTGTATATGTTCATGGTCATCCAAGAAAACCCTGAAGAGAGACCCAAACATCTACACGCGTAACCATTGCATATGGTCATGGTCATCCAAGAAACCCTGAAGTAGGGCCTTGAAATCTACACGCGTAACCAAAGACCTTTCGGCTTGTTTCAAGTGGTGCATGTTCTTTGTGGTACATAGAATAGAATGCGTCCATTGCAACTATCAGGATATCGAGCACGTCGTGTGGGGGTGCGTCGAGCATCGTGAAACCAGGTCTAAGTTGACTGAAACTGTCCGGATCCGAGGAAAACAAATAAAACCCGTTAGGGAAGTGTTGGCGAGCCTTGATTTAGAGTATATGAACCTTATCTATCTGTTTTAGAAAGTGATTTATGTTAGAATTTATTTCTTTGTGTGTCCCATTTCTGTAGCATTTCTCCTTAAAATGTCCTCTTCTTTTCGAATTGTACAAAAAAAACATATATCCGGCTCCGTAACGCCAAAATGGCAAATAAGGCTTCTTAATAAACGCTTCTAAAGATTAAAAAAATAGTTTAATGTCGGTAATCGAAAGATTCTATAATACTGGAAAATTGATAGAGAGCATCCGAGTCGATTGAAATACAAATCTCAAAATTCCATTGAAAGATAAAGTCGCTATTAACGTTTAATATCGTGACGGACTCAAATTTTGAAATTTTAATTTTGCATCCGGTATCCCAGACACCCTCTTAAATGTAGTTTACTTCAAAACATTGCAGTGAAAAGGATGAAACCCAGTAGACCTTTAGTATCGACTCAGTTGATGTGATGTCGGTTTATGCGCAAAAAAAATCACTAATCTTGTCATAAGTCGTATTTGTACTATCCCATTTAATTCCACCACTTTATTGTACAAGACACGGAAGACGGCCTTACTGTTGAGGTCGAAATACGTATCTGCCAAAGGTATAATAAAGAGGTGGGATAGTACAAACACGTCTTAGAGAAGACTCTCATATACCGCACAGACAGGCCACTTCGGCCTTAGTCTGAATAAATTAATAATAACAAACACGTCTTTATAACAAGTGAAGGCATTTTACTAAAAGCTCAAAATAATTTTCTTATGAACTCACGAATGTTGGTTGCTCGCAACAAATTGCATTCGACGGAGAATTCTGTCCCATTTTTTCAAAAGTTATGATCAAAATTCTATTTTTAAATTAACGACCCGAGTAGACGAAAAAAGCTCAATAATATCAAATGTTGATAAGATAGCAAAATGAGATATGGACATGATTGATATAAGAGATAAAAGATTAGACGACTATATCAAGATTTTGCACTAAAATATCATGAGTATATTAAGATATGTTTTTTGTAATAAGTGAACGATATCAAGTGCCATTAGATTGTTCTTATCCATAGTATACCTTGATATTTAAATGATATTTCGGTGCAAATTTTTGATATTGTTGCCTGTTCTTTGTCGGGTCTGGGTCATTTGTCATAAAGTCATTTGGCATAACGCCATTTGGCATAAGGTCATTTGGCATAAAGGCCATTTGGCATAATGGTCATTTGGCATAACGGACATTTGGCATAATTTAGAACTGCAAGAAAAGAGTGGGTCATTTGGCATAACGGACATTTGGCATAATTTTGAACTGTGAAAGCGAATGGGATATTTCATGTAATGTTTAGCGTAGATAAAGTAGGTCGAGGCTGTTTTCTGATAAATTTAGACTGATGGTAGACATTTTCCGGAAGAATGAAATAACAAAACGGTAGAATTGCTTCCGAGGGACGGATCACATCCATCATTGACTTATTCCGGCCACGTACCTACTTTTAAAGCAGGGATTGCATCCACCATTGCTTCATGCGCCTTAATCCGGATCCGGAACCGGATCAAATCCACCATTGCCTTAATCCGGACAAGCGCCTTCTTTTATAGAAGGGATCACATCCACCATTGTCATAATCTAGGCAAGCGCCTACTTTTAAAGAAGGGATCACATCCTCCATTTCCATAATCCATGCAAGCGTTTACTTTTAAAGAAGGGATCGCATCTACCATGGGCTAAATCTGAGCATGTGCCTACTTTTCAAGAAGAGATCACACCATTGTCTCAATCCGGATAAGCGCCTTCTTTTATAGAAGGAATTACATCCACCATTGTCATACTCCGGGCAAGCGCCTACTTTTAAAAAAGGGATCACAACCTCCATTGCCACCACAATCCATGCAAGAGCCTTCTTTTAAAGAAGGGATCGCATCCACCATGACCTTAATCCAGGCAAGCGCCTACTTTTAAAGAAGGATATTATCCTCCATTGCCATAATCCGGGCAAGCACCTACTTTTAAAGAAGGGATCACATCCTTTATTGCCATAATACGCCCACACGCCTACTGTTGGCGCCAAATTAAGGAACCACCCTATCAACTACGATCCAAAGTGATCTAATCAGTTTGGCGCAACGATCACCATTACATTTACTCCCTTACAAATATTTCGTCTCTTTGTTAAAACCACCTTCAAGCCCTTTTTCTTTGTATTTTTTTGGATATAAAGTTTGTTCTGTTGAAATGAAATATAGTTTTGCAATCATCGAGTTCACAAACGCGTGTTTTTTTTACATATCCGTGAATATATCCTCCAGCAACATTTCGGCCTAGTTTTTTTTTACTTTTCGAAGTTCACACATGACATCAACATATGGTCCTTCGAACCGGATCGCGGAAGTATCGTCGCGAAACGTAATTTTTAATATCAAGAGTGCCTAAGAACTGACCTTGTCGTGCAAGGCCTAGATCATAGTACTTCTGATAGTCGGTGCAATTGATACAAGCTAGTGTGACTCGAAAGGAAATTTGACATTCGATAAAGTGCGCAAATCCTTCAATATGGATAAACTAATTCGAGAACGCAAGTCGCTCGAACCGCGTTTAAAACGAATCTCGGATGCCGCGGCGAAAATCAAGCCAGAAGAGGCTGAAGAAGTTGAAGTGCAAAGCGAGCTTGATGCATTATGTGAAGTGTGGGCAGGTTACGGAGCATTATACAAACCTATTATCGGCGCGTGTGATGACGGTGAAGAATATGAAGATGCAGTGAAACATCAGGCAAACTTCGAAGAATTGTATATTTCTGTGAAAATTCGCCTATTAATGAAGATCACGAAGGCTGTCAGAGAAAGGGAAGGCTATACGGCCAATTCACAAGCACCAAACGACGTTATCCAGCAGCTTGCGGCTCAGCAGACTGAATTTCTGCGTCTCATGGCCACCAACATGGCCACTACTTCACCCTCTTCAACAGCGGCGAACAGTTTCGTGGCTGCGTCTCCCTTGTCGGATTTGAAGTTGCCTCGTATGAATTTACCTTCCTTCAGCGGAAATTATCTGGAGTGGCAGTCGTTTTTTGACTTGTTTGAGAGTTTGGTACATGCAAATCCTTCTCTGAAAGACAGTCAAAGGCTGTATTTCTTGAAAACCAATCTCGACGGTGAAGCAGCATAATTGATTTCCCATCTAAAGATTGAGGACGCTAACTATCGTGCTGCGTTGGATAAATTGAAAGCCAGATACGATAAGCCCCGAGAAATCGCCAACAAACACATTCAACGTTTCCTAGCTCAACAAACATTAACGACAGCCTCAGCGAGTGGCCTCCGATCGCTGCACGACGTTTCAGACAAGTCATACAAGCACTCAAAGCTATGAACAGAGAAGATCGTGATACCTGGTTGTTATTTATTCTCTCTGAGAAGTTAGATACGGATACGAAGCAGGTGTGGTGCCAAAAGATTTCGGAAATGAATGAAGAGGACATCACTTTGCAAGCATTTCTCAAGTTTTTGGAATCAAGAAGCTTCGCCCTTCATGCTGCTCAGCCTACAAGATCGAGGCCGATTATACCGTTCAAGCCAACACCTACTTTTAAAGAAGGGATCACATCCTCCATTGCCATAATCCGGCCACACGCCTACTTCTAAAGAAAGGATTACATCCACCATTGCTCTAATCCGGACATGCGCCTACTTTTGCATTGCATTGCAAAAGCATTCTTTCCACGAGAGGATAATGTCTTTTTCATATTGTTATCGACGGGTGTTATATTTACTATTCCGGGGTGTTTCCCGCATCACTTAGTCACCATTCACCGAACGCATAGAAAAGTTATACCAAATGTCCGTTATGCCAAAAGACCCTTACTTTTGACGCTGGTCACAATTATGCCAAATGTCCGTTATGCCAAATGACCGTTATGCCAAATGGCCTTTATGCCAAATGACCTTATGCCAAATGGCGTTATGCTATATGACTTTATGCCAAATGGCCCGCTCCCTCTTTTATCTCTTACATCAATCAAGTCCATATCATGTTTTGTTATTATGTTCATGGCTTCTGGCCGGGGAGAAACCATTACCGCCAGATGGATTACCCAGGATTTTTGTATATGTACTGAAATTTAAAAAAAAGATAAAATAATTAGAGAACAAAGTTCAATTTCTGAGACCAAATTAGTTCAGAGAAAAGGTGCACATACAATAATGGAAAATATCTTAAGCCTAAGTTCTAGGGGAGGAGGTTCGGTTGTGGGCACCCTTTTGAATTTTGTCCATAATTTTGGTTCAAGTTGATATTACGTCTACATTTTTATACCAATGGAAAGCTAAACGCACAACCTTACTGCTAGAGAAGAAATTGGTTTGATTTAATCGATTTGAAACATTGTATAGTCACTCTTGCAAATCCGGCTAATAACCCTAGTAACATTTTAGTTTTATATTGATTTTATCACACTCTTGTAGAGTAAATTATGGTTGTTACTTGGGAATGATGAATAACAAATGAAATCCACCCAGTTTCAAAGAAAAAAAGTATTTTATTAGTTTTAATTGTCATGAAACAATAAAAAACCTAGATTAATCCACCTAGCAGTGATGATGCCTTTCTCATGCATTGAAGAAGGTAACGAAAACAACACATAAGAAAAGTCAAAAATAGCACTTTAGGAAGTTGGATGTATCTTTTTCCTTGAATTTTCATAATTGCATTAATAAATTTACATCGCAGGCAAAAAAAATATTTATTTTTTTAAATTTTGCATTTTTCTTCTCAATGAGTGGTCCCTATGAAAATAAATGATAATTTGTCAACAACTTCGAAAGGCAATGTCTAAAAGGTCCAATTTTAAATGGCAATCAATAAGACTGCATTCCCCGTTGAAGGCAACTTGGTCAACGCTTAGTTCCAAATAGCACATATACAATAGTTAGATGCGCCTTAAAAAAACAAATAAATAATTAAACTTATTATTACAATAAATTATGACTGAATAATTCGAAGAAAATGCATAAAAATAAGTTTGTTGATATGTTTGTTGATAAACTCAGTGATATTGAACGATTTGTCAATAAAAAGAGGGTGCCCATAACCGAACCAATAAAGGTGCCCACAACCGAATTTAGCAGCGTTTCAGGAAAGTGATGAAACAAATTTTCGAGCTGAAATTTTGATGGCAATCGTTATTGAACCACAAAATAGACTAAATTGTCCATGTCCAAATGAATACGCATTAAAATTGACTATTTCAATTCTATCACACCATTTTATGACACTTTGAAAAAAGTAAAAAAAAAATTCGTTTTGATTTTTATGTAGAAAAAAAATTATTTGTTCAAAGTTCAAAGTAGAGGTGTCTATCTAGTTTGGTATTCTGCACAAAACGTCGTGTTTCGATAGCAAATGAATGACAGATGTCAGAATAACAGGATCTGCTTTCTGTCAAAAGATACGTGGGGGTGCCCACAACCGAACGGTGCCCACAACTGAACCACCTACTTATTAGCTATTGAACGAGCCATAAATATAGTAAATTGATCGTAACTCGTTAATTTTTGACCTCAAACTTATGACCGGTAGTGTTCATGGTAATGCAATGCCCCGATGCTCCTTAGCTTTAAGTATTCAATTATGTAATATTAAATTGATCATGGGAAAACAAACACTGCATGATCACTTGCCATAATAAAAACTAGTTCCTACTAGTGCACATTTCCAGCATTCCTGCTATGAATTACCCAAAGTGCAGTCGTTTAACGCCCTCCTGCCAACCTGCATTGCTGGTGCAATCGTTTGCTTGTTTAGGCGCACCGTAAGCAACAGGTTTGGCGCACTTCATACGGTATGGTCGCCGCAAGTTGACAGTGAAAGTAGAATCTGAAGACGGAACTCACCCCCCGTTGTCGGTTCACATCATACTAGTTGCACCTACCAGTTGCATGCACGGAAGAGATGCCGCACCGACTGAGAGTGCAAATGCTGTTGATCGAATCCGAAAGATCACACGATTATTGGCATGATCTCACAGCGGAACATGCCTAAACTTGGCATGCGTCCTTCCAGTAGCGCTCCGAGCAACCAGTAGCAGAACCGTCAAGTTTTGACGTAGGACTTACGTCTCTCTTTACTATACCAGGTGTCATTTCAAAATATTCAAATCGACCGCGTTACGCTGTGTTGAAAGATTTTAAACGTTAATAGCGTTCGTCTCAGTGGACAAATTTCTGCGGTAAGCCCCTCAATCGACAGATTTCAAGTATGCCTTTCATGTCCATGCTTGATAAGACCCGAAAAACTTGTTTCAATAGGCATGAAATTGTTTTCAATGAAATACATTGAGATCAAGGGAACCTATAAATATGGGTACCGCATAATTCTTGCATCATTCCATTACCACGTTCTGATTGGTGCAGACACCAGCGAATGAGCAGCCGCTGGGTCTGCCGAGAAGCCATAAAATAGCGCAACGCAATTTTTTCCTTTCATTCTGACCGGGACAAGCGAAGCAACCGCATCATCGATGGAACAGCACTCACACCTTTTAGCAGGGAATGAAGTCATCAAAGCCACCATCATCAGCCGAAACCTAGTCAGTACCGCAGCAGTCCACCCTACAGACCCGACAAAGCAGCAATGCTGAGCAGATACCGGCAGCAGCAGCAGAGTCGAGCCGAGACCGGCCGGCATCGGTGATGAGCCGAGACAGGCTGAAGGAAAGCCACATGCATGCACTACATGCTGCATGTATGTCCAAAAAACAAACGGTTCTTCAGAGAGCCAATGATAGCGATCAATATCAAAGCTTTCAATTCCCTTTGGGATAGAAATTGCAGGGTTGTTACGGAGATCCTGAAATATTTTCCGCGCCAAATCCGCGCCGACTAAAATCAAATCCACGCCATTTCCGCGCAACATGAAAATCCATTCTGCGCCAAATCCGCGCGACCCAAAACAAAATTCTAAGCAAATACACGTTAAATATCAATGCATTGATCAATGCAATATTGGCATTGATAAAAAAATATGTAGTAAAACATTGTTTGATACTGACCGCACACAAAGCGAACGTGACTGAATGATCGTCCCATGTTATGAATTCTAAATCTTATCACCATAAATCCCATGTCCGGGTGTTTCCTTCCTTCTACTACTAATAATGTTGTCTCAGAAAAGAACACCCTACTTCCCACCTGAACTGCAATTCTAAGCTCGCTTGCACGGCTTATTGGCCTGTATCAAGTGAAAAGTCCCGTTAAGAAATAGACGCCAGCAGCGAGCAACAAGCGTAAAAAAGAAGAAGCCCTTCAACGCGTTGATGATGATGACGCTTTGGCTGACAAAGAATCGGGATACAAGACACTAGCTGATTAGCCCACCAATTGGGAAGCAGAGAAGATTCAAAATTAAGTAGTATAAAGAAAAGTGCACTCGCTCGCAGATCATTCAGTCTTTTTATACCATCACTTGAAATTCGCGGTTATTTGAAAAGATCGTTTTCTTACTTTTGCACTTAGCCGAAGCAAACAGCCTTTTTCAAGGCTCTAAGAGTTAAAAATAATGTTCTCCTTCAGTAGCTATCGCACGGATTAGAAGGCCCTTCAGTGGAAGGGCTGAGATACAGTCTACATCCCCTGCTGAACCAACTTGTGGTTTATTTAAGGCAGTCCTTCAGTGGGAAGGTTGCCACTGTCGAGGCTAATATTTCGTGACCGGACAGATACTTTCTGAATTTATTTATCCAAAATAGTTGATGTGAGAAATTTGGACATATTATGTATCTTAAAGGCATGGTCAAGTCAAGTCCTACGTCCACTTAGCGGTTATGTCACAGACATTACCCACTGTTCGTTTTTACGACAGAAATGTCTGTCAGTAAAAACTGGAGCAAAAACGATGGCTGCAAAACTGGTAATGAACTCGATCACGAGGACATTGGTATATTGACTGGATGTGGAAAATCAAACGATTTATTCGATTTCCGAGCCAATCCATCAATTGGTCAGCGTTGAAAAACGATTAAAGTGCTAATGAGGTAATAAATTTTTCGGAAAGCTTTCTTTCTGTAATTTATTTAAGCAATTAAACCTGTCAATGAACACTACACAAAGATTCATGAAGTTGATTATGTCTTTGATTCTGGTGACAATTGGCTTAAAAAAACTCCAACTACCTATACATGATTGACCTAGAATCACGGTTTGCGTCGAAAATCGGAGTAGCCTTGACAAAAG
Organism: Armigeres subalbatus; assembly: GCF_024139115.2. Lineage (NCBI taxonomy): Eukaryota > Metazoa > Arthropoda > Insecta > Diptera > Culicidae > Armigeres > Armigeres subalbatus. The sequence continues at coordinate 37,659,853 of NC_085140.1, read as the reverse complement.
GTGATGCCTTTCACGAAACACTTCAATTGCATGGACATGGGGAGTGCCAACCACTTAACCCACAACTCCTTAGAAATGTGTGAAGTACTTTGCTATTGTAGCAGCTCTAGATATGATTTACCTCTTACTGTTTTGAATTCATGAGATTTGATTGTCGCAGATTAGATTTACCTAGAAGCTATTAATTCTATTATCATCGCCGTCAACGCGTCAGCAATCCACTCATACTCCGTCTTGTACATCTAGAGCACTTTTGTTCGAAAGGCTTCAAATCACGACTTTAGTGTTACCCTTGGAGCAAATTTGCACGACACGCCGAAATTAAACTAAAGCATACTGCTTGACCGTCGTGTTAATCGCTCGACGGTCAGCATTCTTTTGCGAGGGACATTGCAATGCTTTTGAACCAACAAGATCTTCAAGAGCCCAGTCAAAAACTGGTATACCTACCAATCACAGTTTAACATCACGTCATTTGAGAGACATAAGTGCAGCATGTTAACAGTTTGATGCAGATTCGAAACAACTTTTACTTTTCCAGAGACGACATAATCAAATTTAACGATATAAGAAAAGAAAAAACCGGATGATTTTCGATTCTAGGTAAATTTATTAAAATTAGACTGTTTTAATGATGCCCAATCAATCTCTATCGGTAACGTACATTATTCTTCAGAAAACAGCGATTTAGTATTTTTATATTCCAAAATTAGGGTTTCGTTCCACATTGGAGCGCCTGCTGTAGCAATGCTGCAACGACCTTCAGCACAACGAGTAGGAAACCTACCATCGGTCGTTTCAAATCGCTAGGTAGGAGAGCAAGCGCCATAAATCACTTCTTCCGCGTGGTTTCGCTTGTTCGCACATACAATGATTGGGCTGATCTTTTTCCCTACGTAGTTACGGTTCTTAATTGGGTGTCAAAGCGTTTACGGTGCACTGGCTTACCGGATTGAATCGATGAATGTATAATTTATGCTAAATTATGGCAAAACTGTAATCCACGCAAATAACTTTCTTGGAGCGCATGGCCTACGCATTTAGGCAATCGGTAGTTAAATATATTCACGAATGAAACAATAACAATAGCAATAGATTGCCTACGAAATAAGATCAGAGCCTGGTATATTTGGAGCTAATCATTTGAGGAAAACATTTGAATTTGTTGTTCCGACATTAATTGTTTCATGCATGCTCATGCTAAATACTCGCAAATGAATAATTATTATTATTTGGAGCAACTCCTAGAGGAACATTTTATCTACTCTCTCGTTTTTAGATTTCTTCGATACAGATCAATAGTTTTTGACGAAACTCAACGCCCTGGGGCACTTCCAGTTCAATTTGCGATTTCTTGGAAGCCGCCCTTTTGAAAGGAGGCTTCCGAGCCTCTTGAAAGGAGGCTTCCGAGCCTCTTGAAAGGAGGCTTCCGAGCCTCTTGAAAGGAGGCTTCCGAGCCTCTTGAAAGGAGGCTTCCGAGCCTCTTGAAAGGAGGCTTCCGAGCCTCTTGAAAGGAGGCTTGCGAGCCTCTTGAAAGGAGGCTTCTTAGCCTTTTGAATGAAGGCTTCTGAGGCTCTTGAAAGGAGACTTCCGAGCCTCTTGAATGGAGGCTTTCGAGCCTGTTGAAAGGAGGCTTCCGAGCCTCTTGAAAGGAGGCTTCAGAGCCTCTTGAAAAGAGGCTTCCAGCCTCTTGAAAGGAGGCTTCTGAGCCTCTTGAAAGGAGGCTTCCAGCCTCTTGAAAGGAGGCTTCTGAGCCTCTTGAAAGGAGGCTTCTGAGCCTCTTGAAAGGAGGCTTCTGAGGCCTCTTGAAAGGAGGCTTCTGAGCCTCTTGAAAGGAGGCTTCTGAGCCTCTTGAAAGGAGGCTTCTGAGCCTCTTGAAAGGAGGCTTCTGAGCCTCTTGAAAGGAGGCTCTGAGCCTCTTGAAAGGAGGCTTCCGAGCCTCTTGAAAGGAGGCTTCCGAGCCTCTTGAAAGGAGGCTTCCGAGCCTCTTGAAAGGGGGCTTTCGAGCCTCTTGAAAGGGGGCTTTCGAGCCTCTTGAAAGGGGGCTTTCGAGCCTCTTGAAAGGGGGCTTCCGAGCCTCTTGAAAGGGGGCTTCTGAGCCTCTTGAAAGGAGACTCCTGAGCCTCTTGAAAGGAGTCTTCCGAGCCTCTTGAAAAGAGTTATCCGAGCCTCTTGAAAGAAGGCTTCCGAACCTCTTGAAAGGGGGCTTCCGAGCCTCTTGGAAGGGGGCTTTCGAGCCTCTTGAAAGGGGGCTTTCGAGCCTCTTGAAAGGGGGCTTCCGGGCTCTTGAAAGGAGGCTCTGAGCCTCTTGAAAGGAGGCTTCCGAGCCTCTTGAAAGGAGGCCTGAGCCTCTTGAAAGGAGGCTTCTGAGCCTCTTGAAAGGAGGCTTCTGAGCCTCTTGAAAGGAGGCTTCTGAGCCTCTTGAAAGGAGGCTTCTGAGCCTCTTGAAAGGAGGCTTCTGAGCCTCTTGAAAGGAGGCTTCCGAGCCTCTTGAAAGGAGGCTTCTGAGCCTCTTGAAAGGAGGCTTGAGCCTCTTGAAAGGAGGCTCTGAGCCTCTTGAAAGGAGGCTTCTGAGCCTCTTGAAAGGAGGCTTCCGAGCCTCTTGAAAGGAGGCTTCCTGAGCCTCTTGAAAGGAGGCTTGAGCCTCTTGAAAGGAGGCTTGAGCCTCTTGAAAGGAGGCTTCCAGGCCTCTTGAAAGGAGGCTTCTGAGCCTCTTGAAAGGAGGCTTCTGAGCCTCTTGAAAGGAGGCTTCCGAGCCTCTTGAAAGGAGGCTTCCGAGCCTCTTGAAAGGAGGCTTCCGAGCCTCTTGAAAGGAGGCTTCCGAGCCTCTTGAAAGGAGGCTTCCGAGCCTCTTGAAAGGAGGCTTCCGAGCCTCTTGAAAGGAGGCTCCTGAGCCTCTTGAAAGGAGGCTTCCGAGCCTCTTGAAAGGAGGCTTCCGAGCCTCTTGAAAGGAGGCTTCCGAGCCTCTTGAAAGGAGGCTTCCGAGCCTCTTGAAAGGAGGCTTCCGAGCCTCTTGAAAGGAGGCTTCCCAGCCTCTTCAAAGGAGGCTTCCCAGCCTCTTCAAAGGAGGCTTCCGAGGAAGTTTACCCCGCTTTAAAGAGGGGTGCCAAGACTCTTGCATCGGAGCAAGTCAGTTTGTCGACAAAAAGCCATTATGTCTCTCAAAAGGGGCTTCTTAACCTTTAGGCCCGATGCCCACGTAGCGTCTTTTCAACGCAACGTGCACGCAGCGTTGAAATAACGCAAGTGTGCATCGATGCAATGACGCTTTATTACCACTTTTTCCCGATGCAGACCTGCGTCTTTTTAACGTAACGTAAAACTAATTTTTGTTCAGATTATTTGTTTTCACTTAATTCATTGATCTCAAAAGGTTCTGACGACGCCACTTTAGAAACTCTGGGAAATTCCTACCTCAAGAATTCATTCTACAGAAATCCTCCGGAATACTCATACAGAAATTTTTAGGAAAGGTCCAAAAGATCATGACATTTCCTCTGGTACAAAGATTGGAGAATCCTTCTTCTTAAGATGAATTCTTCCTTCAGGAATTTTGAAGAATCCATCCTCCGAGGATCCTGGCGAATTACTCACCTTAGCCCAGAAATTACTTTAGGAATTTCTCTCTTACGAATATGAGGAAATTCCTTCTCCTTGTGTTCTGAAGAATTCTTCGGCAGGACTTCTAAAAAGTTCCTTCTACAAGAAGCCCTATAGGGGGTCCCGTAGCGTAGTTGGCTACACGTTCGCCTTACAAGCGGATGGTCATGGGTTCGATTCCCAGCCCCTCCACCAAACCCTCGTCAGTCGCCGGATGCGCAGCCCATGCGGTAGCGTATTGGGGAACGCGTCATACCGTACGGCTGCCTGATGACGACTGACAAATTGTTCTTCTCGGAGGCATTCCTCCAACGGACCCGGCTTAATGGCAACCGAACAATGCAACGATCATTGGATGCACGACATGGACAAACGGACACAATGGACTCACGATGAGATGGACTGGCAACGACAACAATAATGAGCAATGGAAATCTAAAAATAGATTCTGTGTGGATTCTGTACGGCAGAATACCACAGTAGATCTCGGCACAGTAGCGGTTAAGTAACACAGAGTGCCTAACAAATAAAGGAAGGAATAAAAAAAAAAAAGAAGCCCTATAAAATTTTTATCCACGAATTCTGGAGGGGTTTTATTCTCTCAGATTTTTAATTCACTCCATTCCATATCTATGAGTATTAGGGATTCACTTATCAAGAAGTTCTGAGGAATGAATAATACGTGTTTTAGAATTTCTAGATAGGATAGACCTGGAAAATTTCCTTCATCAGTTCCTGAACATTTCTGTAGGATTTTCACGAATTTTATCATGGGATGTTTTTCGTTGGCATCCACCATTTGTAAATGGCCGTATCGCAGTAGCACTTCCACAGTTATTAATTGTTTTTAAGTCGATTCAACATTTTTGCATTATTGTGTCATAAAACTAACACGATGATGTTTAATTGCATAGGGAAGTACCAAAGCAGCCTACAACGTACCATGAATTGAAACCAGTTACCTTATGTATGGCCTTGCTTTGTAGCCGCCAGACTAAGGAAGGCATAATTCGAGATTTTTGCTTGTACTTTCATTACACACCCTACCGGACGATTACTGAAGAAATTCACTGAAGGAAACTGTAAGAACATTCCTGATAAAATATTTGAAGGAACCTGAAATAAATCTTCTCATGGTATTCCTGAAGGAATACTTAACAGTCACAATGGTCGGATTCGTAAAATTTCACGACATAAATCGATAACTCGAAAACCATCAGTGCTAGAGTTTTGACGTCTTCAGAAGAAATGATGTACAAGAAGAGATCAATTTTTGGTGTAGGTTGTCATTAGGGTGGCCTTTCGGTGAATTTTTTTTGGAAATATATTTTTTTACCCTTTTGAGTTAGGAGTTCATATAATTCTACAAAGTTGTAGATAATTTAATTCTAAGCATTTTTGCTTAATAAACATTTATTTCATCTGATATAGGTAATGTTTTATGTCAAAATTACTAAATTTAGATAGGGTGGTCCCGAAAAAAATAGTTTTAGCGTCCACTTTCATCAATTTAGAATATTTTCAAAAACTGTCTTAGCATCGCTTTACGGTCTTTGGATGGCGCATCTTTTGGTTACATAAGACAGCTGATAGCTTCATGTTCAAGCATATTATAAGCGTTTTTTCATAAAAAAGTTATATTTTTCTGAGCATTCTACTGCAGCTAGTAGCAAATATTAGCAAAAATTTCAATCGTAATCTGAAAGTATACATGCAGGCCCAACAAATCCATAGTATTTCATTTGTCCATGTTTATCCACTTTTGTTTGATAATCATATTGATTTTTGTATGAAAAATCAGCTATTCCATGGGAATCACAAATACCATATCTCTGATTTTCGCAATATTTGGTACAATAATTCTTTTTTGAAAATAAATAAACTCACTTTTTAATTTTTTCCGATTTCGATTTGGAAAAAATTATTTTTTTAAACATAATTTTTGAACTACTGGACCAATTATCAATGCTCATGGAATCACATGTAGTCATTGGCGACCCTCACTTAGAAACTGTGAAAATGAAATTATTCTGTGAATTAGCCATGAAAAACCAACTTGAATTTTATGATTTTGTATTTCGCCGCAAAAGTAGCGCACTTAAGCATTTATTTCATGAAAACACCTTGAAAATCGTTCCAGTAGTTAAAATGCCAAAATGAATTTTTCGACTTCTTTTCCACACGAGTTGATTTAAAATATTTTAGATAAAGAACGATTCTTTCTGGGCTTTGTGGCCGTGCGTTTAGCGTCGTCAATTGTCTAGAGGCAGACCGCATCGTGCTTTCGTGCTGTGCGGTTCTTTCTCTCTTTGCGGAAGGAAGTTTTTAATACTACCCGAAGCTATTTTAATTTCAACGGTGCTTCTTAGCGCTATTTGTACCCACTGATCCCGTTACGATCTTTGCAAGGACCCGTGCCTTCGTTTTACGTTGGACCCGTTTGCGGAAGTAAAATTCCGACAAGCGGTGGTAATCCTGCAGGGACACCGTTCTGGGAAAAAACCTCTTAGAAGGTCACGTCTCCACGCTCAGCAATGAGTATTAACAAAAACAAGTGGAAGGGGAAATCTCTGAATTCTCCACTTCCTTTAACGAAACAAGGTTTCAAGACCGTCCTGCCCAAGCGCGGAAAAATAGAAGGAAGCTGGAGAATTCAGATATTCCTTCTAACTCTAATATCGGAAATAATTCTTCTCCAATCGAACTGAGCAATCAGTTCGATTTGATTAATGATGATATTGAGCAAATCGAATCTACCTCTAGCCCAGGTGATTCGATTCATGCGAAAAGCAAAGGATTCCGCCAATTGTGGTATCTGTTGCCGAGTTTTCTGGCTTCCGGAATGAGATTTTGAGTAACCTTCAGGGGATCAAGGTTTCATTTCAGATTGCTAGGAAGGGTGACTGCCGCGTTTTGCCGGGATCCTTTGACGATCGCAAACGTCTTCTTCACTATTTAACTGAGAAGCGCCACAAATTCTTCACATACGACGACAAAACTGAGCGATTGTTCAAAGTCGTCTTGAAAGGTCTCCCCAGTGATGACAAATCACTGGATGAGATTAAATTGATATTTCTCAATTACTTGGATTTTCACCAGTCCAAGTAATTAAGATGAAAAAGAAATCTCACTCTGGTACTTCCCAGAGGGCATTTCTCAAGAATTTTATTTAGTTCATTTTAACAAAAGTGAACTAAATAATATGAAAAAGTTGGAAAAGGCCTGTATTATGTCCCATGTCCGTGTTACATGGGAACATTTCCGCAGACCTGGGGAAATTTCCAAAACCCTACCCAGTGCCGTAAGTGCCAAAAGTGGGGTCATGGAACCAAACATTGTCACATGGATGCTAAATGCATGATTTGTGGTGGAACCTCTCACGCCAAGGACGCATGTCCTGTGAGAGAAGATTCCAATAAATTTAAATGTGCAAATTGTGGGGGCAATCATAAATCCAATTTCTGGGAATGCCCTTCACGCAAAAAAGTTTTGAATTCCCGTGCAAAATTGATGACGGGAAATTCCAATCGGATCCCAGATTCGACGGGTAGAAATTTTTCAAACGCTCAAATTTCGAAACCAGTTACCGGTCGAGCAATTCATACCCACCACAATTCACAAACAAATTTTGCCGCTCGTCAACGGGTAGCAAGCACTTCAGTAAATTCCAATTTTTCCAATGTACCTACGTATGCAAACATCGCTGCTGGTAGACCAAATTTCTCTTCTCAAAATGAGGTTTATACCCATGTCCCAACGGAAAATAACGGTCATGTTGCCGATTCAGGTAGCATAACTGCTTCCGATTTTGATTTTTTAACTGAACAATTGCATCACATGATTGATGCAATGTTCAAAGCAAATACCATTCCTGAAGCTATTCAGGTTGGTATAAAGTACACACAAAAAATTGTTATCGGACTCCGTTTCAATGGATCCAAATAATTGTGTGAAAGTTCTAAATTGGAATGCCCGCTCTCTAAAGGGTAAGGAAGATGAATTATTCAACTTCCTTTCAGTTCATAATGTGCATATTGCCATTATAACTGAAACGTATTTAAAACCAGGACTCTCCATTAAAAGAGATCCAAACTATTTTATCTACAGAAATGATCGTCTTGACAGCGCCTGTGGTGGGGTCGCCATTGTCATTAATAGACGTATCAAACATAAATTATTGATACGGGAGTTTCTGTTGTAACAAATTTTGGACAATTTTCCTTCATTGCAGCCTACTTGCCTTTCCAATGCAATGGGCAGCAACAGAATTTGTTGAAAGCTGATCTTCAAATTCTGACTCGCAACAAATCAAAATTCTTCGTAATTGGTGACTTCAATGCCAAACACCGTTCATGGAATAATGCTCAAAGCAATTCCAATGGTAAAATTTTATTTGAAGATTGTTCTGCGGGATATTATACTATTCAATATCCCAATGGACCAACTTGTTTTTCTTCCAGTCGAAATCCTTCTACAATTGATTTAGTTTTAACGGATTCAAGTCAGCTGTGTGGCCAATTGGTAACTCATGCTGACTTTGACTCTGATCACCTTCCTGTGACGTTTGAAATCTCACAAGAAGCCATTTATAATCCAATCAGCTCTACTTTTAATTATCATAGAGCTGATTGGGATTTATATAAAACGTATATCGAAAGGAATTTTGATGTTGATATTCCTCTCGATACCAAAAGTGATATTGACAATGCTCTCGTATCTTTGACAAATTTAATTGTCGAAGCCAGAGGCATTGCAATTCCGAAATGTGAAGTTAAATTCAACTCCATTATTATTGACGACGATCTTCAGCTACTGATCCGTCTTAAAAATGTGAGAAGAAGGCAATACCAAAGAACTCGCGATCCCGCGTTGAAAGTTATTTGGCGAGATTTGCAAAATGAAATTAGAAAACGTTTCGCTATTCTGAGAAATACCAACTTTGAGAATAATGTCTCGAAGTTGGATCCCAGTTCGAAACCCTTTTGGAAATTAACGAAAATTCTTAAAAAACCTCAAAAGCCTATTCCAGCGCTTAAAGAGGGAAATAAAATTTTATTAACAAATGGCGAAAAGGCTCAAAAACTTGCTCAGCAGTTCGAGAGTGCCCATAATTTTAGTCTAGGTCTCACTAGTCCAATTGAGGATCAGGTTACACGGAGCTTCGAAGACATTCTCAATCAAGAGAATGTTTTTGACCCTTCGTTGGGAACCAATTTGGATGAAGTGAGATCTATTACTAGAAAATTTAAAAATATGAAAGCCCCGGGTGATGATGGTATTTTCTACATACTTATCAAAAAACTTCCTGAGAGCTCTTTATCCTTTTTGGTTAATTTATTTAACAAATGTTTTCAATTGGCATACTTTCCAGATAAATGGAAAAACGCCAAAGTTGTTCCAATTTTGAAGCCGGATAAAAATCCAACTGAGGCTTCCAGTTATCGCCTAATCAGTTTGCTTTCTTCAATAAGCAAACTGTTTGAAAAGATTATTTTAAATAGAATGATGGTTCATATTAATGACAATTCTATTTTTGCTGATGAGCAATTTGGTTTTCGCCATGGGCATTCAACCACTCATCAGTTATTAAGAGTTACGAACTTAATTCGGCTCAACAAATCTGAAGGATATTCGACTGGAGTTGCTCTTCTTGATATAGAGAAAGCATTTGACAGTGTTTGGCATGAAGGTTTGATTGTAAAATTGATGAATTTTAATTTTCCTCTGTACATCATTAAACTGATCCAAAATTATTTATCAGATCGCTCGCTGCAGGTAAACTATCAGAATACTAAATCTGATAGATTACCTGTAAGGGCTGGTGTCCCCCAAGGCAGCATACTGGGGCCCATATTGTATAACATTTTTACATCTGACTTACCTGATTTACCACCAGGGTGTCAAAAATCTTTGTTTGCAGATGACACGGGCCTCTCAGCCAAAGGGCGAAGCCTTCGTGTCATTTGTAGTAGATTGCAAAAAAGTTTGGATATTTTCTCCACTTACTTGCAAAAATGGAAAATCTCCCTGAATGCGTCCAAAATTCAGCAGTTTTCCCACATAAGCCGAGAGCTTCTTATTTGAAACCTTCTAGCAGACATATTGTCACTATGAATGGGGTTCCAATTAATTGGTCTAGCGAAGCTAAATATTTAGGACTTTAACTTTTAAAAATCACATTGAAGGCCTTCAAGCCAAATGTAACAAATATATTAAGTGCCTATATCCACTTATAAACAGAAAATCAAAACTTTGTCTTAAGAACAAACTTTTGATTTACAAACAAATTTTTAGACCTGCCATGTTGTATGCTGTGCCAATATGGGCTAGTTGCTGCAATACCAGAAAGAAGGCACTCCAGAGGATTCAAAATAAAATTTTGAAAATGATTCTGAAGTTGCCTCCGTGGTATAGTACCAATGAACTTCATAGAATTTCTAATATTGAGACATTGCAACAAATGTCCAACAAAATAATTTCCAATTTTAGACAAAAATCGTTGCAATCTTCTATTGCAACGATTAACTCCTTGTACCCTTAGTATAAAATAGGTTAAGTTTAGTTTAAGTTGAAAACATTGTAAATCCTACATGGTTCAATTCAACCAGAGGAAAAAATTCCAACTGCCAGAGGCAATTGAAATGTATTAATAATAACTAAAAGCGTAACATAGCAAATAAGGATGATAGTGTTAAGAAAACACGGAACACCTAGTCTAAGAGATGAATGCATGTATTAGATAATTAGCAAATAAAATTAGTTAAAAAAAAAAAAAAAAAAAAAAAAAAAAAAAATTGTCTAGAGGCATGGACTACGAAGGGTGGACTCGATTCCCGCCTCGGTAAAAAGGAAACTTTCCGTGATCGAAAAATTCTCCACCCCAATGGGTATTATGTGTCCTGTCAGTTGTCTAGGTGTTAAGTGTTCAGTCTGTACGACCCCTGGTCGAAGACGGTGTACTTGTCTTTTATTCTGCCAAATATTGTGAAAATCCAAAAGATGATATATGTGTTTCACCCTAATTTTTCGTACAAAAATAATACTATCGTCAAACAAAAGTGGACAAAGATGTACAAATGAAATACTATGGATTTGATGGGCCTGCATGTATATTTTCAGATTACGATTGAAATTTTTGCTAATATTTGCTACTAGCTGCAGTAGAATGCTCAGAAAAATATCACTTTTTCATGAAAAAACGCTAATAATATGCTTGAAATGAAGGTATCAACCATCTTATGTGACAAAAAGATGCGTCATGCAAAGATCGTGAAGCGATGCTAAGACAGTTTTTGAAAATATTCTGAATTGATGAAAGTGAAAGCTAAAAACTATTTTTCCGTCACCCACCGACGAAATGTTTGAAAGATAATTTTGAGCCGCCGCCGCCGCCGATAGCGACCGTTGCGTGGCGCCTGCTAAGTCGGCGCCGCTATTGCATTCACGCCACTGGTTCAAAGCAGATCGGCGCACAGATCTATCCCAGACGAGTGATTTACAGCTCGCCCACTGGAAATCCGTCGATGCTTCGGACCGCTAGTGCAAAAAAAAAACAATATACTGCTAGAAATCAAGTCCTTACTATATAGAGATGAGCCAGCCTAGGGCTGAAAATCTCTTTAATAAAGATAAAAAAAAGTCCTTACTATTTATTCCTTTTAGTTTTAAACTTGAAATTCTTCCGTAAAAAAATCAATGAATTTAAAAAAAACTTCTACAGAATGTTACGATGTTATTAAAATGATTCTGAGCCGTTCTAAAATGCTCAGCAATAATATTCAATTAGATTTTACATAAATATTCTTCTACAAACGCCTTATAAAAATATAGAAACTCATCCAATCCTCAATGGTACATTGGTCGTTTTCAGATTAGACATATGCAATCTGCTTCAATTAACACACTCCCCCATCTTGAGTGACGGTTTGCTAGACTTCCAATAATCACCAGCCGGATTACCATTCGGTGGTTGATGGTTTGTATCAAACACAATGCCTCCAACGCTACATAACTTGTTCGCATTCACACGCGCTCAAAAGCATCAAATTGGCCGTATCAAGCGATTGAATTGTTCACCACATAACAGCTGTTCTGCGAGCCCACTACATATTATAATAAGTACGATGCATTGTGATGCATTTGCTTTTATCTTTATTGGGCATTTTGCCTAACCAATCGCATCCATCGATTAACGTTTCGTTCATTCTTATTCCACCGCATGAAGGCCTGCAAGGGTGGTGCCCCCGAGGCGTTCCAGTCCAGCGTGCCGACCTTGCCACTGCGATTGAAATGAAGCTCAACACGTGCCGTTTACCGGTGGCGTTGGGTTACCATGGGAAACGTGCAGCCAGCCCCGGTGCCTGCCACACGTCATCGCACTATGGAACCGATAGAGCTAAAAAGGACTGATACCACAAGGAATTGAATACATTACATTGGTATCAAAGTTTATTTATTTAGTTATGATTCAATAGTCAAAGCTTGGTGTAGAATCAGACTGAGGAAAGCATCTCATCTAATGCGAATACTTCTTATACACGTAACAGAAACATGCAATCCAATTAAAATACAGTCTACTTATAAAAACCTATCAATCGTTTTTCAATATCAGCTTGATTACCAAAGATATTCCAAATAGAATCATTTCAACCAAGAAAAACTGAATGGATTTTTTTCTTTCATTTGCAATATCTGACCCATAGTGCAATGTCATGGTTACGTGGGTGATTGACTCTCTATCCGTTGTTTATGTCCGTTGTTTATTTGGATAGATCGATTTCGGAAGCACAAACCAATTTCAGCATTCTCGCCTAACCTTAGATTAAAGTCAATTTAGCATGAGCTCTTCCGGAATGTCCTCAACAACTCCCGGTAAAGGGCCAAAGAAGAAACCACTGCCCTATTTTATGCAGCGATCGGAAGACACGGTTCTCCCGTCGTTTCAGAATCGCCGCACCTTGGCGGACCACGTGAAGGACAACATGCTATGCGCCGGGCGAAAGTCGTACTTCCAGCGCATTGTTTACGTGGGTCGACATCCAAAAATTTCGGCCATGTCAATCCGCGACCAGTTTTTGAAGGTGATCAAAGAGATGCAAGAGAAGACCACTGTCGACATCAAGCTATTTGGGCTAATGATCAACTTCGATGGGTACTCGATGCACATGGTTGAAAGTGCAGAGGAGACCATCGGCGAGTACATGCGATATCTGGCTGCCAGCGATCTCTTTGAATGTAGCCGAGTGGTGTTGGTGTATAACAACATTAATCAGGTAAGTGTGAAAGCATTAAAGCACTTGTTTTTTAATGCGGATATGTTGCAATGCCGAGGGGATGGTGCTCATAACGAATGTGTGTTACCGTTTCTATTGAAGAGATTTTTTCGCAAATTGGTTTGGAGATTCGCCGATTATTTGAATGATTTGACATTGACCGTGATCGACACGAAGGATCCCAACGTGGTTCAGAAAACCATAAACGGTTTCATGGTGCAGCTGTACACGCTCTGCAAAATGGTGCGAGCCGAGGAGTTGGACGAAAGTAATTGCATGAATTAAACGTTCGAAGGATTTTCTAATACTTTATTTTTTAGGATCAGCCTTCAAGTCACTTTACCTAGATGAAAACTATGAAGAGCACACACCAGATGCAGCGGTATTAGAGTACCTTTTGAATGTGAAATGTCTGTTTACTGTACAAGAATATGGACAATTTTATGGGGTCATACCGGACGTTTCAACTTTCAAGGATAAGGTTTGGCCCATACCACACGATTTGACACCCTACGATGTGTTTGATATTGGGAAGTATGAAATTAATATCACTTTTGGGAATTGAATTTTGTATTCAAACATCGTGAAAATGATTGTATGTGTAAATCATTATCGTATAATGTATTGCTGAAAACATATTTTTGTAGTATGTTTATCCGAAATCCAAATTACAATTTTAGTGCTTGAAAGATGTGTTTTCGTTTTTTTTTTTTCGATGAAGTAATTGTAAAACATTACTTTTGCACTCTGAACTAAACTCTTCTAGGCGATTGCCAGCTAAAGTCTAAGTCGTAGATCTAGCAATGACGAAGCTGTGCTGTAATTTCTGAAGATTTTTTTTTTCAATAATCTACTAAGCAAATTTCTAGACGATAAGATACAATTAAAATTTCGTAGCGTTTAAAACTGCTTGACTATTATTTGACGGATTAATCACTACCACTTAACTCATTAAATTATAGTTTTTACTATTGACACCAACTTATCAATGAACCGATACGCCATAATTGCCCCACCATTTCCTAAAGTCTGGCACCGCCAGTGATGATCTGATGTTAATGCGTTCAAAAGATATCTCGTATGCGGCAATGACTAACTGCGAGGAAGGCAATTTTACCGCTAGCTGGATCAAGCACGGTTCATGCAAGTAGGGTAGAATATGAGATCAGGCCGTTTAAATAAATTTAAATTTCTAATCCAGAAACAGATTGAAGAGATCAATTGCATGTGTAATCTGGGAGAGACACAGTTTCTTTTAACCCTTTCAGGCCCACGAGGTGAAATATGACCCCAACAGAAAAAAAGGATGTATAAAATCGCATGATGGATAAAAGTATATTGGTAGATGGTTAAAAGCGGATTGTACTGTTTTGAGAAAAAATATTTTTATTCAAACGTATCTGGAGAGCTACTGTGATGTACGAAAAACTATTTTAAATCTTCCTTGGGCGTCATAGGCCACCCAGACTATCCTTGAGCTCAGGACTTGAAATCTACAGCTGCAAAAAAAGCTTTTTCTCGTTACTCAAAGTTTATATGAGTATTCAACCATGAACACGGTCCACGAACACACATCCTATACAAGGTAAGAAGAATATCGCAAAGTGTTCTGGGATATTGCGGATTATTCAAACTATTCTTGAGTTCGGGACTTGAGATCTACAGCTGCAAGAAAATCTTTTTTTCAGTACTCAAAGCTTCAATATGCATTCAGTTATATCCATTATACCTCCTGGGAGGTCATCAGATATCGTAAGATAGTTTTGATATATTCTGCATCATCTAAACTTTTCAGGACTACAGCTGCTTTGAAGGCTTCTTTCGTTGCTCAAAGCTTCGTTATGTAACCAACAACGTGCTTAACATCTTTTGTAAGACCAAAAGACATTGTAAGTTGTAAGATAGTTTTTGTATATTCTGAATTGTCCGAATTTTGCTTGAGGTCAGGACATGCGATCAACAGTTTTGATTGAACCGTCTAAGACGAATTAAGTACTCTCCATTTAACTCCACCAATTATTTTCGATATCTTTGCAGATACGTATTTCGACCACAACAGTGTGGTCGTCTTCAGTGTCTCGTACTTGACTCGAGTCACAGTTGTGGTCGAAATACGTATCTGCAAAGATATCGATAATAATTGGTGGAATTAAATGGAGAGTACTTAATTCGTCTTAGACGGTTGAATACATTCCACTAAAAGAGCTTAATATATTTTTCTGAGTTTTGATTGTATTTTTATGAAAAACGATACTGAAGGCTGAAAACACATGTTTGGAGCATCAGAGTATTTATGAAATATGCAAAAAATTCCACTGCCTACCGGTGATTGTAGTGTTTTTCGCAACTCAAAGTTTTGATACGTGTTAATTCATTTCCATTACATCTCCTAGAAGTTATTTTCCTTGTAAATATATATTAGCTGATTGTTTGGATATACTGTACTGCCGTGAATCGCATATCTGTCCCATCTTCGCTGGGTTTCCTATGCATATGGGACAAATATGCGATTCATGGCAGTGTAGGTCTTTAAAAGTTTTTCGTTACATAAATTTTATATATGTTTTCATTCATGTATTACATCTCCTGGAAGGTCAACAGGTATCTGAAGACAGTTTTGGAATATTGTAGGTCATCAAAACTGCCTTTTAGCACAGATCCTACGATCTTAAGGACACTCCTCACGGAATCCAGATTTAGAAGTGCTCGCGTTTTCAAAGGCACACCACTCAATACGGAAGCAACGCACAACTATCATTTTTATTATTTCTGCTTTGTTACGTCGCAGCATGCATGAAATAATAAAAATTACAATTGTGCGTTACTTCCGTAGTAACACGGCATACAAAAAAAAAAAGATTGTACCCCGTTTGGCATAGTCATTTCGCATAATGTCGTTTGGCATAATGGCCGTTTGGCATAACGGCCGTTTGGCATAATGGTCGTTTGGCATAAGGTCATTTGGCATAATTGTCATTTGCGCTGTGTAATGGATAAGTAAGATTTGTTGAGCCATTCAGTTACGTGGTTTCCTTCATATGGGCATTACAGGATAATAGGGAACAGAATTGTACAGCGTGACAAATTAAGAATAAAGAAGCTTCCTGTCAAAACGGGACCATTTGAAATGATGACGCATTTACCAGCAAGATAGATCAGCATTAAATTAAATTGACATTAGATTTTTTTCATGTAAGGGCAAGGCAGAAAACTTTCCAATTTATTTTTTTATGAGCAAACGGTTTCTAAAAAAGGATCATATCTCCCCTTGCATTGAACCGAGCGAACCAAATGCTTGAATTGAAAGAAGGGATCATTATTTCCTTTTCCTTAAGCCGAGCAAATACCTGTATTGAAGGAAGAAATCATATCGTCTCTTGCCGTCTGCCGGGCAAATGCACCTTTTGAAAGGAGGGAAATATCTTCCCGTGTCTTAAACCAAGCAAATTTCTGAATTGAAAGAAAAAACCATTTCGACTCTATGACATCACCCATATATCCATTACCCATAATGCTATTATCCCAAAGACCACTACCCCGAACGCCATTACCCCGAATGCCATCACCTCGAGTGGGACACTACCCCGAATGCAAGTACCCCCAGCAGTCATGATTTCAAGTTTACAGTTTATCTTTTGAAATTTGCCGGTGATAAACCTTACTGTGACAAGAAGGGCATGACGACGAGACCCTAGAATGAGAAAATCACTTATGTTCGTCGAATATGCTTGTTCCTCCCATGGCGTTATACCTTGTAAACGCGATCATTTGAAGGAGGTTCCATCTCTTCTGTTCATCTCATACCGGGCAAACGAGTTTTTTAATTGCAACCATTTTCAACTCTGTTTGCTTTAAACCGAGCAAATGCGTTCATTAAAAGAAGGCATTATTAACTAAGTTCGCTTCGACTCTACGACACTACCCATAATTCCATTACCCATAATGCCATTACCCCGAATGAGTCACTACCCCGAATGCCATTACCCCTAATGGGACACTACCCCGAATTAGACATTATTTCAAGTTTATATATATTATACATATGAATGAACAATAATTGGAACTGAAACTGTTTCAAGCAGTACAGAACTAAGTATGTATTCTTACTCCATAAGATTCCGATGGCACTCTTCAAGAGTCCTGAACGGCAGGGGGAGATCATGCAGCACGTTTTCATGCACAATGCAGAGAGTTGGAGGCAATTGCGGTCCACGTCAGCATGGCACGTCAGCTAGGGCATCAAGGTAAAAGTTGTTCCTAGGTCGCTGTAGTAAAAGCAACGGATTCTGGATGAAGCGTGGTCTGAATGTCAGAATCGACGAGTGGGTGAGAAAGAGTGAGTAAGTGAGTAAGAATGAGTGTGTGAATGAGCGAGTAAATGAGTAAATGAGTGAATGATTGAGAGTAAATGAGTGAGTAAAAGTGGATGAGTGAGTAAGAGTAGTAAAGTAAGTAAGAGTGGATGAATGAATGAAAGTGAGTGAGTGAGTTATAATTAGTGAGACAGAGGAAGTGAGTGAGTAAGGGGGTGTGTGTATGAGAGTGAGAGAGAAAGGGAGATTTTGTTTGTCTTCGGGAAGTTGCGTTGACTTAAAGATCATCATCTCGGTTTACCTCACTTTTAAAAAGGCAGTATTTCCTCTGTGTGCCTTATCGCGGTATAAGTACGTTCATTGAAAGGAGGTGTCATCTCCTCTGTCTGTCTTATACCGGGCAAACACGTCCATCTAAAGAAGGCATCATCTCCTCTGTCTGCTTTGTACCGGGCAAACACGTCCATTTTAAGAATGCATCATCTCCTCTGTCTGCCTTATACCGAGCAAACGCGTTCATTTAAAGAAGGCATCATCCCCTCTGTCTGCCTTATACCTGGGAAACGCGTTCATTTAAAAAAGGTCATATTTGCCCTGTACGCCTTATACCGGGCAAACACGTCCATTTGAAGAATGCATCATCTCCTCTGTCTGCCTTATACCGGCCAAACACGTCCATTTGAAAAAGGCATAATCTCCTCTGTCTGCTTTATATCGGGCAAACGCGTCCATTGAAAGAATGCATCATCCCTATCTGCCTTATACCGGCCAAACACGTCCATTTGAAAAAGGCATCATCTCCTCTGTCTGCCGTATACCGGACAAACACGTCCATTTAAAGAAGACATCATCTCCTCTGTCTGTCTTATACCGGGCAAACACGTCCATTTAAAGAAGGCATCATCTCCTCTGTCTGCCTTATACCGGGCAAACTCGTTCATTTAAAGAAAGCATCATCTACTCTGTCCGCCTTATACCGGGAAAACGCGTTCTGCTGAAAAAAGGATCTCTTACTTATCTCTCGTAGAATAGTACTTTTCCAGGTCATAATAACAGGAATGACAGTTAAAGCTAATTAGAAGTAAAATCAAAACTGTTGGTTAAACTGGTTGGTTAAAAAACTGTTGCGATTCATCGATATCTGTTGGTGTTGAACATAATAATAGAATACTACAGATTCTTAATGTTTTCGGGGCAATTGCCTTTCGGGGTAATGGATTTCGGGGTAGTGTCCCGTTCGGGGTGATGGTTTTCGGGGAACTGTCCCATTCGGGGTAGTGGCCGTCGGGGTAATGGCATTCGGGGTAGTGGGGTGGAGCCGTTCGCTTCATATCGGGCAAATGTATTCATCTCAACAAGGCATTATCATCTCTGTTCGCGTTAATCCGAAAAAAGAGTTTGTTTAAAGAAGGCATTATCTCCTATGTTCGCCTTATACCGGGGAAATTAAGGGTATGCGATAACACTTTTTTTTTCTGACGAAACGAAACGAAACGAAATTAGAAATGCTATTGTTGGTTCGAATCGAAACGAAACGAAATACAGATTTATTTCCGGGACTTCGAAACGAAACGAAATCGAGGTCCATTTGATTCGAAATTTTACAAAACGAAACGAAATTGATTTTTTTTCCGCGGAATTTTTCCATCAAGAAAAATAATTTTGTAAAAAATTGTTACTTAAATGCCATAGGAAGAGTCAAGCTTTATTTTAAAAAAGGACATAAGTAACAGATCGGTTTTGAACTTCTTCACCATTTTCGAAAGTATGCCCCTTACCATAAAAAACGTAAAAATATTCATCGCTTAATATTTCCAACAGATTTCAGTAAAAATAAAAAAGCCGATTTTTTAACTACAATCAATATATTTTATATTGATTAGATCTGTTCACCATATTGAAATGTATTACAAATTCAAAGTGCCACCCCTCCATTTCAATCAACATCTTGAATAAAGTCTCCAGAAAAATTTTCAATCGAATTCATTTTCTTTTTCTAAATTTTTACCGATGTCCGTTGGAAATATTAGGCGAGCATTTTGTTTGGCTATGGTGAGGGGCATTTTTCATCCACCACTTTTCTCTATGAAGTTAACTTTAAAAGATAAACGAAAATCGTGACTGCTAGACGAAAAGCTTTCTTCGTTTCATCCCTTCACCTCTCACTCACTTTTTGTGAGCAATTAGGAAAAATGTATGGTGCGCTATAGTGGGAGTCGAACCTTTAAGAATAATAGCCGTGGGATGCATTTACTCTAGCAACACCATTACGCTATCTGTGTGTAGGCATTAGGTTACAGTGCCAATTGTCCCGGATTATGCGGGACAGTCTTCGGTTCAGCCTTCTTGCCTCACATTGCCTGGCGCCCCGGAAAACGTTCTTCATTCCATGATGAATCTGTAAAGCCTGGAGATTCAACCCATTGGAAATGGAATGTTAACCTTTTCCGGGACTCCCTTGGTCCTGGATCACCTGGATCGCCGATCTTGTGAATGACAAGCGTGGTTTTTTCGAAGGTGTTGTACTTTTTACAACGATGCGAGTCCCGGAAGGGCATATGGAAATGTGCACATTGATTTGGGTTTATTTTGGTGTTTTGGTTTTGAGCTTTCTGAAAAAATAAGAATGCCACACAACCGTCACATGCTACAAAAACTCGCTTATGGTAATCTGATACAAGTACAAAAGAAAATATAATCCGAGAAGCAGCTCCACCAACAAGCTATGATTAAACGCTTCGAAATCGCTCATTTGCCGTTAGGGATAATTTTTTTTTGCATAGCTGTTGAGAACCAGTGCAAAAGCAACATCAGTACCGGTACCCACAGTAATTGTAGCTTCTTCTAAAACAAAAATTATCAACAAGCATTCTCCCCAAATCCGTTCATTTTTGTTTCAGTTTGAGCAAAACGCTAAGGCACAAATTGTTCTGCTAATAGTTACTATCTTATATTTATTGTATCTATTGAGACAAAAATATAAATGAAATGGAAGGAAGAAGAAATGTTGGTTTTAAACTTATGTATTTTCTGCAAGAAGACACATAAAAAATTGATGAATTTTTAACATTTATTTTAAAAAGGCTATTCAACCCTCCCCTCCCCTAATTGGAAATCTATATTTTTTTAATTTCTACATAGATAAAAAACTTTGTCAGTTTTAACCAGATCGGAAAACATCAACATAAGTAGGGTCGAAGTTTGTGACAGTGCTGCAGAAAGTTTGATTTTCTTCGATGTTCTCGAGTTGGCGTTTCTGAATTATATATGAAATGAAAGCTCTTTAGTTCCTTTATTTCCATTCGATTTTAGTTTTTCCTCCTAGATTATTTTCTTCGGAAAAACGATTTTTTTTATCGAAAAAGTCCATTTTCTCCTAAAGTAAACAATTCTATAATTATATATTAACCACTTGGTATAAAGTACTAATTGCGTACAGAAAGCGTGCAAAATTTAAACAAAATCGGTCAGTCACCGCCAATTTTTTTTTATTTTGTCAATTTTTTAACATCAAGTTTTGAAGGGCCGTTTTACTTCACTTCCCCTCAATGAAAAAATCTGATAATTTGCAAAACAAATTCATTCAAACTGAAAATTTTCAAAAAAAAAATCATTTTAATCGGAGAACATCGATACAAGAGGGAGTCGCGCTTCTCGCGAACTATCTCATAAGCAAAAATACCCTAAACCTTTTCAGAATTAGGGTAGAGAACCATTTGGGCAGCACTCCCTATTCCCGTCAGCAACGTTCATTACTCGAGCGCACTCAGGGGACTGAAGAGAAGGCTAATACGCCTACCCACCATACATTCAATATGGCGTACAATGTTTTTGTTTTAATTAATTTTGTTTAATTCATGATAACAAAACTTCGGAAGTATCGACGAGCTATTTTTCGACATAAAGAAGCCATACAAACACAAAAGGTTCGATGTACCTCAACTAATTGCAAGTTTTCGCCAGGAGAAGTTAATTGCCGATAATTAGCACTAACTGCGTACGAACCAATCACCCAAAATGAGCGCTGCATTCGGGTATACTACCCAGAAATTGGGTACTAAAAACAGAAGTGCCAAAAACAATGTTGGGTAGAGTGCCGTTGTACCGCGGATGACAGGCCTTTCACCCTCCTGAGCGCACTACAACTGAATTATTCGTTTTTTAGTACATTGTTAGTTTCTGTCGATATCTAGTGATGTACGAACAATCAAGCCATTTGGTTGGAACGCGGTCGAGTTATTAACGATACGGACGGTAATAGGGGGTGCTGCCCAAATGGTCCCGCTTCCTATATATACTTAAAAAATCTCGCTTAACTTTTCGAAAGGACCTAAGTAACATTTTTTTCATGAATTAATTTGAATACTGCAATCAATAGCTTTCATGTTGTTCTGTTGATTGCGCTATTCAAATTAATTCACGAAAAAAATGGTACTTAGGTCCTTTTGGAAAGTTAAGCGAGAAATCTTTCAATCAATATTATAACAAAACCAACATAGGGAACACTCCCAGTAACAACGAAGATTGCCAACAAATCTTATTCTGATTCTAAAGGCCAACAAATCTTATTCTGATTCTAAAGGCCAACAAATCTCATTATATTTTTTAAAAAAAGTTTTTCAAAATTCCGTCTGTAGATAATGAGATAACGAAACCTCAAACTTAGATTACACATTTATCTAGGAACTTATATCAGAAGACAAGTCGACACAGCGTTTTGAAGGCAATTTCACATAATTTGTTCGATTTTTAATAATTTAATTAACTTCAGCAATATATCGGCATCTGACTCGATAAATACAAGCCATAGAAGCGGATCTAGCCTAAACTGCATTTATTACTTAATCTTATCGCCCACCCGTTTCAATCTAGAATCTTATTCAAATCCCACAGCAACCGCTTTGAGTAGAGGAACGTGACACCATAGCATTAATTTTTAATCAAGTCCAGTGATTGCTGGGGCGGTAGTATTAATCGTAAATCTACTGGTTCGCCAAGTTTGCTCTTATTTCGTTTTATGAGTTGCGAGTACTCCAACTTGATCCCTCCCAATGCGGTGCGTTGTCCATCGTTTGTCAGTTGGTATTTCCTTGCGCGTGCAAACATCTTGCTCGCAGCTGAGCGGCCAACCAAGACCAGTTGTCTAGCAGACAGCTGGAGGGAGCAACCTTCCATAAACGGGCACAGTTTCGCAAATATGAAAAAAGCGATACTATTCCGCTTACATCAGCAGTAAATCATTTCTTTCCGTTCTGACGACGGCCGCGAGGTTATCGGCACCACTTTTTTGGCAGAATCGCCACGCACATTCCTGCTACAAATGGTGCGAGGACAGTTGTATCGATCAACTCCCACGAACAAATTGTCTTTGACAATGATACTTAAATCTAATGTTCATTTTTTTTTTATTCTTTTCAATAAACAGATCTACCAAGATGGGGTAAATGCGTCTTGGGGTAGTCCGGATAGCAACCAATACCACATCCAAACGGACGAAGGACCTGAACGGTATTTCAGATATCAAACCGACAACGGGCAGTTTAGAAAGGAAAAACGACTGCAAGATGGCACAGTGATCGGTACGTACAAGGATGTTGCCGTAGTCAAAATGGAAGGTAGGTGCAATTATTGATGCCTTTGATTATATTTTGTTCATTCAGGAACTGATGCCTGGATAGATGCATCCGGTTACTTGCGCCAGAAGGACTACATCGCAGACGACAAGGGCTATCGGATATTGAAGTCAAAAACGGTGTATGTCGGAAGAGAACTGCCGATTCAGGTATATACAAGAATAAGCAAATGTACAATTCTTATGAACAATTATCTCATGTTCTAGGATGCCATTAAATCCGTCAAGAATCGGCCCGCTGATTCGGGTATCCTTGCACCTCATGGACCACCGTATCGCCCTTCTCATCCACCAGAGCCTGTGGCCATTGTGCCTTCCACTCCATCACCGATAGCCTCTCCCGTTACCCCAGGCCTCAAAGCTGTATTCATAAGGCCTCATTCGCAGCCCGTTAGCACAAACTATCTGCCGGCAAATATTGCACGCGATCAATATATTCCGCCCAGCAGACACTATTCCACTAACACGCAGAGGCCTGACGTGTACGTGCCCTCAAGCACTCCGTATCCACCACTGGCAGGAAACGATCTGATTTCCTCGCCAATTGCCGTCTACGCGCCAGTTTCAACGCCTTCACCACTGGCTGATCGATCTCAAGCACATCTGCCTCCCCTAGTCATATACAACTCCGATCCAAAACGACCGAACGACTACGATCATCAGACGCCACGACCAGAAGAACCCATCTACCAGCTCAGTAATGATCTACTACCTCCGAAACATTTCATCCCCGCTCCAGTTTACCACCGTAGGCGTATCACTCAAGACAGGAGGCGACCAATCTACTTAGAACCCATCAGCATAACATCCGCAGCACCGTTCATAGAACGGGCAACTCCCGCTCCTAAACCGTTGGTGGTTCCTATCTCCGACAACAATCTGGAATCCCAGCCAACCTTCAACCGTGATTATTTGGAGCCTCCGCCCAGCTATGGCCAGCGATATTCATCAAACCGTCGGGCCGACCACCAATACGATGGCGTATCGGTAACCAACAATGGCTTCCAATACTACCTGCCGAGGCAGTACCACGAGGAAGCCAACTCCGGAAGCTCCACCCGAGAGGGTAGCTTTGGATACATTGATCCCTTTGGAATTCGCCGGGTGGTTTACTACAACACTGGCCCAGGTAAGGGATTTGTCCATCGGAAAAATAATCGATTCGTGGGCTTCGACTCGACGCCTTACGACCCGCGACCACTGTGAAAAGAGGATGGAGGGACCGAGGGAGGGATCACCTCCACTTAGCCGCCAGAGCAACCGTTTTACGCTTCAACTAAATAATTTATTAGCAAAATGTCGCCCCATTGACTGCTTACAGTCGTTGCCGCGATGGTGTGACTCGTTTCAATCATTAACCATTCAAAGTAGATGAACGATTACCAGTTCGCTCGAGACGCATATGTCGCCTGTCTGCCAGGGGGAGGGGTTGGCTGGTCAGCCAACGCTGAGAACTTTGTTCAGTTTGCAGACACGGCTTTCCCAAGGATTAACGGGGGCGACTGAAGTAGAGCAAACAGTTCTCGGACGCAAATCAAATTACGAGCTGCCGCTAACCGGCTCTAGTTGCACTAAAAAAGTGGACTCGATGCTGACCTCCCCCGCAGGCTGCGGATATGCGATCATAGTGGAAGCTTGTGATGATGTACGCAGAATGTAAGAGAGTTGGCACCATTAGTTCATCAAGACAACTCAAACTATATTATCGAAAAATCCCTCGGTACTTCAATACAGATGATTAAAAAAATCTGACAGCATGCGTTGCCATTTCATATTTAATTTTGGTTGCAATTAGTACCGATCGTTATCATACTGTTTTGTGTTCGGATTGCCAATTTTCGCATGATATTGAATGAGCCCCTGAGACTGGTCCACATTTGTTTGTAAGAAAATTTGAAATCTTTTTTCAACAATGCTTTCTGCTATTCCTTTCCTCTTGTTATTTTTTTCTTTCTTTTTTGACCGAGGAAAAATCAAAACTCAAACTCATCATTCGAATATGTATTCTATGTGGTTGACGCTTCCAACATAAAATTATTGGAGAATGATCAATCGGAAACGTTAATTTTTATTTTACGGGCCAGTCTGCTACCAATCAATGCCCACACAGAGAGCATTGCAACGTATTATGGCATTCGGCGCTCCCGCGGTCAATGCGGAAACATTGAGGTCAAACGGAACCTACAATCAGATCTTGTGGACCATAACCAGATATTCTTCTTACGGGCAGGTAGAGCAATTGGAAAATAACCTTCACCATGAAAATCAAAGTGTGGCTACCGGACCGGCACACTGCAACGTACGCGATTTCTATGTTCAATGCTGCCCCCACGGTTTTCGAGCACCCTACAATTAACTTTATGGGCTCATTGACAAAATGACCTCATACGAGTGGCGGCGCCTATCTTCCCATTCTCAGACATACTCGACCAAAGCCCCATCGATGTTTTTTTTTCTGTGACTCACCGGATTCAAGCATTCCCCCAGCCAGTGCGCGGGTGTTCAGGTTTGTTCGTTCGATTCTTTCAATTCGATTTGTAATTATTGTTCTGTTCTTAAACATGCGATCATTTCCCGGATACATGCGATCGTATCGGAAGTTTCGATCCCCGCGGTCACATTCAGAAATATGGAATCATTCCAATTCAATGACTTCTCCCTTCTACGGTGAGGGTTGAATTGGTGAATCGATTCGATATAAATATTCAGCTCCGGTGATTTGAAATTCGAATTTCACGATTGAAGTGCAATTTGTTCTCCCGGTTAATCGATAGTGGATCGATTGAACCTTGAGTTAGTTCAATGTAGCTTCGATGATTGTATCATAGCGTTCGATTGATAGCTATATAGTACCAAATCATTTTGTCATTTATGCGGATGAGCAGCTTCCATATGTCTCTAAGCAATTACCACTTATAGGTCATACAAGCATCCCAAATTAGCTTGAAATTTGAACCACTTTGAACTCTCCTTACCTAATCTTTATAAATCTGCTGCTGGAATTGGGTTGAGTTGAATAATTTAATGGTTACAAATCATTCTGTAGTTCTTATAATAGTTGACGATACATTAATTACATAGAAGTTTTCACAGTAGCAACCTTTTCTGACCTTTTAAAGTCTTTCTTTTCCTCAAAGGCCTTCGTAATTAGTGCATGATGCATAAATGATTAAATGATTCTATCCGCCATAATCATAGCTTTAAGTATATGAAAAATGGGGATTTAATGCATTCTTACAGCAAAGAAGATTAGAATATATTCGCAAATAATCCGTAAGGTTAGTGCAATGAATTATCTTAAAATTACAAACGATTCTATAGTGTTAGGATGTGCTTAGTTCCTCCACTATTGGATAATTTACCCTACAGAATAGTTAGAAAATCTGGCATTCGCTAGTTGGGTGATTACTTCAGTGAGTACCTACCGATAACAGAAGTTCAAAAAGGATGGGAAGAAAAACTAGCGGCAGCTGCCCTGCCCCAGTCACATATCTATCCCATACCGTTTTTCCGCAATAGAGATAATGTTCCAAATCACATTTTTCATATAAACATTCTTTAGTTTTGTGCAGTCAGGTCATGAATATTCTTAATGGGACTGTTATGCGCGGGTGCTTTCAATACATGATGCACAAGACTTGGTATTTTTTACACCCAAAACGCAATTTGTATTATGATTTATGTGTGTACATTCAAAATGAACACTTTTCATTAGTTTAAGTCAAAATTAATTAAAAGTAAAATGTGACTATTTTGAGAGTTAGTGCAGTGCAGTACACATTGATACGTCTCGTTATCCATCATGGCCTACCTCGGTCTCTTTAACCACTCTCGGTACAGTTTCGTGGCACTGACCACTATGTTTTTAATATTTGTCGTTCCGTTTCGGTAACTTCCAGATCTTGTGAACTTGAATGCTGGCACGTTTTACCTTTTTTTTACAACTAATGGTAACGCCTTCCTCAACGCATCGCGAACCGAAAGGTTCAGCAAACGCTATTTAGATCAGACTCAAAACCGAACTGGCCTTCACCAGCAGTCTGACCTTCATTGAGTTATTGGAGTCTCATCGAATAACTTTACCACCGAGATATCTTCGATTCATTCTCGATCTATCTGTGGGAAAAACTTCCCAGGAGGATCAATATGATTCCTGGTAGATCAGCTCTTGCTCCGATGCCATCGCAACGAACAATCCACAGATTGTGTTCTGTTGGTGATGGCTGTTTATTCAGATTTCTATGAATTACTACTTTTCCCTTCAGTAATCCAAAATCTTTAACTTATTAATTTGTTTACACTTAAATTATTTTGCCGACCACAGCAAAATTTTCCCCGAAATTACAAGATCTCGGTAATTTTTTTACCGAAACTCAGTTATTCTTTTACCAAAATTTCGCCATAACTTTACTGAAATTCGGCAAAGTTGACATTTTACCGAGATCTCGGTAACGATTACCGATGACTCGATAACTTTACCGATAACTTTACCGAGATTCGTCGAAATCATTGACGAGATCCCGGCTGTTGGATTCTCGGCATTCTTTAAATTTTGAATTTTAAGTGTGTTCAAATCCTTTGATATTTGGCGTAGTTCTAGGAATTAGAGGTGTGCGCCGCCACCGGCAGTTTTTAGCATCACGCCGCCGTCGACATTTTTGCATTAACGTGCCGCCGTTTCACGCCACTGATCTATAATAATTATTTTCCACGCAGATTCAAATTTTGCAGAAGTCCATCGAATTTCCCGATTGATATCCCCAAAACATCCAGTTGAAACTTCGGAGAATTTTTTGTGAATATAATTCCTTCCAAATTCCATTTCCCGTTGGAATTTCAAAAACTTTCCACAAAAGATAAGCCGAAGAATTTTCCGCTGAAGTCCACGGATTTTTTTTCGAAATTCTGGAAATATTCTCGTTGAAATCCCGAATAAATTTCCGTAAAAATTTGGAAGAATTCTCCGTGGAAATTCTTGAGTATTTTTAGTATTTTACCGAGTATTTTCCATTGAAATCTGAAGAATTTCTTGACGAAATCAAATCCTTGAATGGAGAAGGACCGTTTGGCCGAAAATCATTTGGCTGAAGGCCAAACGATCGATAGTTGTTTGGTCGAATGTGATTTGGCTGAACAAACCATTGGGCCGAAAGTCAATTGGCCAAAATTTCATTTGACTGAAATGGACATACGACCAAAAAGGATTATTTTACCGATAAAGTCATTTATCCGAATAGGTCAAACGGGTCGACCTTTTTGGCCAAATCATCCATTGGCAATGGCATTTTCGGCCATATGTCACTTTTAGTCAAACTATTTTTGACCTAATATCTCACCGTTTCGGTCAACTGAATGGAATTCGGCTAAATGACAATCAACCAAGTGGCATTCGAACAAATGGCCTTCGACGAATGACTTTCAGTCAAACAACGGGAAGTGCCATATGGCAGAAAGTTGTTTAGCCGACTGGTCATTTGGCAAAAAAAATCGTTTGGCCGTATAGGTCATTTGACTTAAAATGCCGTTTGGCAGAAAGGGCCATTTGGCTGAAATGGACATATTTACTACCGGAAATGTCGTTCGGTCGAACTGGTCCTTTGGTCGAAAAAGTCGTTTTGCAGAAAGAACCACGATGGTAACTGATTATAAAGGACCATTTGACTGAAAATGTTGTTTTCCCGAAAGGGTTGGCCATATTACCCATTCAGCAACTAACATTTTGAAATGGCATTGTCAGCTACTTGACCTATTCGATCAAACGACCTGTTGAGGCAAATTGCTTTTTCAGGCCGTATGTCGCTTTTGACCAAATGACATTTTCGGTCAAAGCGTTTTCGAACAATAACCATTTCGGCCCAACTTTCATTTTGCCGAATGTCTCGCGACCATATGATTCTTCCTATTTTTGAACGATTTCCCGTGGATTTTCCGAAGATTTTTTAATGCTTCTTCTTCTTCTATAGTTCTACATTCCAACTGGAATTTGGCCTACTTTTCAACTTAGTATTCTATTAGCATTTCCTCAGTTATTAATTGGATGCTTTTCTATGCAAGACAATGGATACGTGAGGCAAGACAATGGATACACTATGCCCAGGGTGTCGAGAATGTTTTCAACCAGAAAACATCCTAGACCAGACCGAGAATCGAACTCGCCATATCCGGATTGACAATCCTGCGCCTTTGCTCGCAAGGCTACTGGAGACCCCAATACAAATAATTTCCCGTAATATCTAAAAAAAACCTTAAAAATAAAATAAAAATCCCGTGCGAATAACAAAAATATTCCCATGGAACCTCTAAAACAATTTTCCTTTAAATTGTTGAAATTCAAAGAATTTCTTCCACATTCTAAACAATTTCTCGCGAAAACTCCATTGGAAATTTCAAAGTTTTTTCGGGAAATGTCAAATAATAACTAATGGAAATTTCAAGGAATCTTCGAGAAAAAAAATCAAAATAATATTTTTAAAAAATTTGAGGAATATCCTGAGGAAGGAATATTTTTCCGGCGAAATACAAATGATTTTCCTGTTAATGTATTTGTCTAAAGGAAAGATCCATTAATTACGTAACGCAAATATTGGCCATTTTCACACCCCCCTCCCCCTCTCCCCTCTATGTCAAACTTTTTTTATGAAACATCTGAAATATTTGTATGGATCGTCACACTTCTGAGCGTTACGTAATTTATGGATGTTTCCAAAATCATGACGAACTTCGCCGCCGACGATTTTCGGGCCGGCGCACACCTCTAAATAGACGATATTCAAAATACTGTATGGATTTTTGTCACCGTTGCATATGATTATTTATTTGCTTATGGGATGATCAGCGATAAACAAACGCCAATGAAAGATCGAAATAGTACGCAAGGGAGCACTAGACTGAAACTGCTTTGAAAATTCTGCTAGCTATATGATCAACAGTTAATTGATAAGTCAGCTTTCTTTTGCCAAACGTTATGGATTGAAATCCTTTGAACGGTTCGGATAATGTTGTGACGACATTATTACCGAGACTTGCTGCAGGAAGCTGCGCATTGCGATCGGTCGAACTTTCGTGCGTCCTAATCTCGATCCAACCCAATTGAGCTCAATAAAAGTTACGAGACTCAGTCCAAATTTTCCAGTATTGCTGTTTACAGTCAGAATATCTAAGATAACAGAGTAGTTACAAAAACTGGAAGCGTCTGCAAAATGCAATGGATGTATCTGAAAATAGAAAAAAAGTAAGCTACAAGAGCCGTTTTTGAATGATTTTAACATTTGACTTCCAGACTGTCCCAGTCGCAACTTCTAGGCTCCTAGGCCGAAGACTACAAGACTGAAAGTTGTTTGCCCGAACATGTCATTTGATCGAACAAACCATTGAACAAACCAAACCCCATCTGATCGAAATGGACATACGGCCGAAAATGTCGTTCGGCTGAATACCGTGAGGCATCAAAATTCGTACACGCGAAAAAAAGCGTTCATGAATTCGAGAACTAACGAATTCACGGTGTATTTTTTTCGGGAACAACAGTCACGGATTCGGGAATACAGTCACGTTTTCTGGAACGTTCTGGAATCACTGGTGTTCCCGAATCCATGAATTAAATCACGGTGTATTTTTGCTGGTTCATGAATTTGGGAACGCTTTTTTTTGCGTGTACACCTTAGCACTTCAATATACGTAAAAAAAACTAGAAAATACGATTCGATGGCAAATAAAACATTCGTCGTTGAAAGAGTTGCACAAGGGCCTCTATTGTTTAAGTGTTCCACGTAAGCATTGCAAACGTCGAAAAACGTGATCAAATCTATACAGTAAAAATGAAATGGTCTGTGTTCGTATCCGCGTAATTCGAAAACGGTTGGATGGATTTTCTTCATTCCTTCAGCAGTTACGTTCGTTATAGTTCCCGACGGGTTTATATGATATTTCCTCAAGTAAAAATCATAAAAGTAAAGTTGAGTAAATCGTGAAAAACTAAAATAAAGATTCGTAAGGGAATTTCGCATAAGCAGTTCACAACGCGCATTTTCGCCTACTATGCAGGACAACGTCTGCCGGGTCGACTAGTAATGAATAAAATGAACACCTCCTTAACCGAAATCCGTCAATAGTGGAATCAAAGGATCAAAATTTCTACAGCTATTCAATGATTAAATATTTAATGTAGAGCAGACCGATTGACTAGTGGTCGTTAGGGTCCTAATACACGCTCCGACATGTTGTACAACTTTGACTCCACCCCCCGGAAATTTGGTTCGCTCGGATTAAAGTCGGACCGTCTGTGGACAAATTGTACGACTGTTTGACAGTACAACTTGCCCACAGACGGTCCGACTTTACTCCGACCGAACCAAATTTCCTGGGGGTGGAGTCAAAGTTGTACCACGGTATACAGACAACAAGGTAGGCTCGTAAGAAAAATGACACTTCAAGAATGACGCATATTTTATCGCCACATGTTGGAGTACAAAAGTAAGCATGCTGAGACCGTAGAGCATCGTCTCGGTTCAGCTTGTGCGAAGATAGTACTTACGTCACATGTTTACATTCAAACTGAATGTTTACATGCGTGCTGAGCCTGCCTTGTTTTTTTGTATGCCGTGAAGTTGTACATGTCGGAGCGTGTATGGGGCCCCTTAGACAGAAAAACCATATAAACCGTTCAGCAAGTGGCATTTTCGGCCATAAGGCCCATCGGATAAATAACATATATGACCAAATTGCCATTTCTGTCAAATGATCATTTCGGCCAAACGTCTTGTCTTGTCCCTGGGCATAAAAGTATCATAATAAATTGTTCTGCGCTAATTCTCGCGAAAAGTGAGTGAAAAGTTAAAGTGATTAAATGAAAAACTAATTTCGTCTAATAGGATTTTCGTGTAACTTTCAAAGCTAGCTCCAGAGACAAGATTGATGGATGATGGATGATGAGGAGTATCATCATAAACAACGGAAAAAGATTCTCGCTTGGCCCAAAAACGATTGCTTTGGTCTCATCGAAATCCTGAATTCAACAGAACTGTTTTGTGGCAAACAATATCTTTTTTCAGATTTGATGCCACTAAGAGTTTGTTTTTAGCAATATTGTTTGTCGACTTGAGCCGAATCAAGTACGAGACACTGCCTTACTCTTGAGGTCGAAATACGTATCTGTTAAAGTTACAATTAAGTGGTGAAATTAAATGGGATAGTACTAACTAGTCCTATGATATGGGAAGACACTTCACTGAAAGTTCCAAACAATTTTCTTATCCTTCGGGATTCTCCTAATAGCCACAAATGTTTTTTCACATTACATCATGTTTTGACTTGTTTATTGAAACATATTTTAACATTTAAAAAAGTGCTTCATAGGCTCCAGCTTGCGCTTTTTCGGTCTTATAATAGTAAAAGCTGAACACACAAAACTGCTCTGCATTTGTCGTACATAAGCTATATTATATCCTAAGGAATTAATTGCGTTACTTGGGAAATAACCCTTTCTGCCTAACGACCATTTCGGTCAACGAAAACGGTGCCAAACGACCCGTTGATCCGTTGAAGCAAACGGATTTTAAAGCCAAATTAAAGGTTATATACTTTCTATAGGGCCGAAAACCTCATTAATAAAGACAATAAAAAAAAAAAAAAAAAAATACTTTCTATAGGCCGAATGTATTTGATGTATTCCTCGCTTAACTTTTCAAAAGGACCTAAGTAACATTTTTTTCATGAATTAATTTGAGTACTGCAATCGAAAGCTTTCATGTTTTTATTTTGATTGCGCTATTCAAATTAATTCATGAAAAAAATTTTACTTAGGTCCTTTTGAAAAGTTAAGCGAGATTTGATCTAATAATCGTTTCGTCCAAATGTTAAACTGTTCAGTGGTGCAACCAGAAAATTGGTCTGGAGAGGGTTTTTCAATTCAAATGCTTCATTTCTGATACTTATTCAAACCTTGGTTCCCGCGTCTCTCAAATACCTACCATCATCCAATATCGTTGAGTTTTCTCAGCTTCTTGAAGTTAAGCTTGCTCCGGTTGCTACTCCATTATGACAAAGTCAGCTGATATTGGACAGCGACCCAACCGATGTTTGCTTGGAACTAGCATTCATCTTCAAATGTGCAATTTTAGCAATTACAGTTAATATCTATATAATAAAAATGAAATGGTCTGTGTTCGTATCCGCATAACTCAAAAACGGCTGGATGGATTTTCTTCATTCCTTCAGCAAATATGTTCATTACCGTTTCCGACGGGTTTATATGATATTTCCTCAGGGGAAAATCACAAGTAAGGTTGAGTAAATCGAGAAAAACTAAAATTAAGATACGTATGGAAATTTGACAAGGGCAGTTCTCGCCTACTATGCAGGACAACGTCTGCCGGGTCAACTAGTATATGATAGAAATAGCAGCCGCATGGAAGACCATTTTCAGTTCTAGCGATTGCTAGAACATGAGAAATATAGAGAAAGATACATATTAGAAAAATGGAACGTATGACACAGAAGTGGTAGCCATATGACTACCAAGTCCGTTCTTAAAGTTTTTTCAGCTTCCTTCTAGAAACTGAAATAACACGCCATAGATCGTGTTCCAATCTTCGCAAATTTTTGAAGTTCAGACACACTTGTTCCAACCGTTATAGTGCAAGATCATCGCTGTTTAATAAGAATGCTATAAATTGAAAAGAAATAATTTCGTATACTCTCCTTCTTTTTGAAAAATGGAGGATTTTTTTTATTTTAATACATATTGAATTATTTTTGCCTTTCTCGTACAACTAAGTTGTACCGAAAGGCTATCATTTCACTCCAAATTCGAACTTTTGATAGAAGTCCCGGAGACCCATAGTGTTATATACCATTAGACTCAGCTCGATGAGCTGAACAAATGTCTGTCTGTCCGTGTGTGCGTGTGTGTGTGTGTGTGTATGTGTGTGCGTGTGTGTGTGCACAAAATGCCATAAAAAACATTAGCCAAATTTTCACATAGAAACTCTTAACCGATTTTCTTGCAACAAGTTGTATCCGACAGAGACTAAAACGCTGTTGATCACTATTGAATTTCATAATAATTGAAAATTGCAAAAAATAGATAATATTAAAATAGTGATGAGACATAGTCACATAGAACATTAATGTGTTATGAAAAATGCCTTGCATCTATGAATATTTCTCCCATTAAGAGTTTCATCGTACTATAAAGATGCTCGTGTTGCACGCATTTAGGCGTAGGTATGCTCTTCCTTCAGTTTCATAGTACTATGAAGTTGTCCGAAAGTCAAAATTCGAACATAGGAAATTCGATAAACTTTTGGCAGCGCCATCTGTCGTCTACTAGTGTAAATTTTCTATCATAACATTAGACGGTGTAACTGTTTTGCCTTTCTTGTACATCATCGAGGTGTAAGCGTAAAGGCTACATTTATTACCTTTTTGCGCGAGAAAGGCGCCATCACCGCTAGGTGGATTAATCTGGGTTTTATTTGAGAAACCACAGTTGCCCATTTTCGAAATGTATTGCCAGGAATCAGGAAAAGCTGTTTTCGATCAAAATGTCATATTTTTTATTTCATCGAGTTTATGAACCACTCACCAAATATATTTGAAACATGACAGTAAAGGCAAAACCAAATCAAGTTTACAGTTACTTTAAATTTAAACTAACTGAACCATTATTGTGCCTTGCAAGTTGCAACAAAATGACAACTTTCGTGATCATTTTCCAAGGCTCTCAAAGATTTGAAAAATATATCCGCAGTACAAATAGCACGTGCTCACCGAAAGTCGAAAAATTGCCTGTACCTTCCAAAAATATTCATAAAGTTTCCGGTTTGTAATTGAAAGGCCTTACTGATTAGTTGGATTGAGCGGTGCAGCAAACAATTTTTTTAATATATGTAATAGGGATTGTACGAAATACTTTCCCATGGAAACTTCAAAATGTTTAAGTGAAAATATTAAAAAAAAATCAAATGGATATTTTAGGAAACTTAAAAAAAAATCTTAAGAAAGTTCATTCTCCTGGTCATATATTTACAAAAAAAAATTAAGAAATAAACGCAATAAAATCGCCACGTCGATTCACGTTGCCGCCGCCGCCGACTAAAATGGTTTTCGGTGTGACACCGAAAACGCAGCCAACACCGACCAAAATTAAGACAAACGCCGTCTTCGACTCTTTTTGCATCAGCGCACACCACTAGCTTCGTTGCAGCATCAAGGTGTCAAAAACCTGAAAAATGGAAAGTCAGCAAATTTCAATTTGGCCCTAAAATATTAGTTCCAAATTCGTGAACCAGCAAAAGCACACCGTGATTTAACTCACATGTAATGTTAACTTTTCCAGAACGTTCCAGAAAACGTGACTGTTGATCCCGAAACCGTGATTTAAAATACATTGTGATTTTATTTGGGATTTTCTCATTTTGCGAATTAAACTTAAATAAGATGCCTTTCACAAGTGAGTTTGCTCTGCGGTATTGTGTTATTCGATAATTATTTCACTGTCAATTTTGAGTTTAATTTGCGATTTATTCGGGAAATAAGACAGACCTTAGTTCAAGAATTTGTGAACCCTTTTCACGTGCAGTCAGGGAATTTTGATTGCAGTTAGGTAATACATCACAACACTGTTATTTAATTGTGTTCAACGATTCGGCCTACCTCAGGGACTCAATTTGTTTATATGATTGAGTCCCTGAGGATGGTCCCAAATCCCAAACAGACCGAAACGTGGGAAAAAATTAAATAATAGTGTTCTGATTTTGTCAAGACAGAAAATCCATCCCCGAAATAATGAACGGCAGTCGAAAAATAATAGTTAGGGAAAAAATCACAAAACTTAATATTGAAATTCATAGTGGAATATTAAAATTTTTGCTTCTTGTAGATTATATCATGAAATTTTGGTCAAAACAGTGTTCGGAGCTTCCTAGCTGAGTTTCGAAAAGACTCCTTCTATACAGCGAATGTACGAAATACATTTTTGAGTTACACTAAAAAAATATTTTTCGGAAACAGCTACAATTTTTGTTGAAGAAATATTTTATCTATAAAGTACTTGCGGAATCGGAGGTGTTTTAGGGAACAGTTGAACATAGTTAAACGCCTCCCTAGGTTTCAAAGCTTTACGATAATGTCTCTTGGTCTACATGAACATTTGTTAAATTCGAAGTTCATAGTCGACAGAAGCAAAGGACCTTGATGTGCTCAAACGAAGAAATTCGCAATTATGCATCACGACATTGCAGTAGTCTGAAAAGTTTTTCTGCTTTAACTGTAAGTGCTCAACGGATTGTGTGAACTGTGAACTTATTTTTATATCCTCTGGAAGGACGAAATAACGCTTGCAATACGTGACTATTTTTAGAAGCCAATAAGGGTTTTTATCTCGTATTTATGAGAGGTTCCTCTTCTCTTCCAATTGATAGTCAATCAATATGTAGTCTCTTGAAAAAAATTTAAAAAAAATCTTCCAAGGCCTTGCATTCCTAATGTAATTCGGTTGTCTCTCAACTTCAAGAGTAGCAGAAAAACATAACATTGAACGGTGCTATCAATATATTAGAAAAGTGGCTAACGGTTTTTCCGCTCTAGTTCTGCGTACATCATCAACCCATTCGTTCTGAACTACTTTACCATTTTAAAATATGCTTCATGATCGTACATAATGCTGCCGCTTGCGAAAAAATCAATTGCCATAATGTTAAGAGTGCTTCCCCAGCAACAATTTCACTAGTATGTAAGTTTCGTGAGCATTCTTCGTAGTAGATCGATACCGAAAGCCCTTGTAGCTGTAGTTACCCGCTAATTAAAGCGTCTAATCGATTGTCTTGGACGATGTTTGATACCCGCGTGTCAATAACCGCAGCACAAACTAATTGCCATAATTTTAGGTTTTTGAACATATCCACAAACACGACTTCCAACGACGACGTGTCGAAAATTGGCATCGGCACTGATTCCAATATAATCGACGACTTGTTCTCTGATGATAGATATTCATTTGTTGCACTTATTCCTTTCTGATAAATAATTAATTTCCCACAATCAACATCAGCGCGCCTCTCACTCACCTAATCAAATGCATTCCCGTCGCAGAGAACTTCCCAAAGTCGCGTCATATTGCACCATTAATCATTCGATTCAATCAGCCCGAGCCTGCGCTTGTTAATAGATAGTCTTGTAAACTCGTTTTAGAAAGATGACACGAAATAAGTTCGTTCGAGGAACCTATTTATAACCAATAATTACCAATCTAGCATATATGCCTAAACGATAGAATTACAGCCCTTGTGAATGTGTTTCGAAAGTAGAAAAGACATTCAAGACACACACCACGCCATGACCGATAAACTGTGTGTAATAAATTATTAAATCCAGTTTCCGACTAGACTTTCTATTCCAATTGCATCCGAAATTCCTGTTTTCAATTCCCGAACATGATATAGCTTTTACGGATTGGTCTATAAATTACAAGGAGTTGTCAGAATTAGAACATATTTCGACTGGATCTGTTGTAGGGAAATCATCGTCAACATGGTGAGTGTTCTTTAGATTAGACGTGCTGCTAAATATATTGATCTTCTGTTCAACCTCCGCAGGTATCTCTGAAGATACTAACAGTTTTGACGATAATCGTCTTATCCGAAGCAGGCATCGTGAGGGTTCACAAAACTACAAGAATAACACCAGTAGGAAACTCCGTGCGCGTTGTTAAACATGTTAGAGTAGGAACCTATCCTGCACCGGTAGTTCCTCCTACCCATTATGGACCTCTTCCATGTCCGCCGCCTTCACCACCATTGCTTCCATATCCACCAGCGTTGCCTCCTACTACACACTTGCCTCTTCCACCACCACCACCTCCTACCACGCCTTCACCACCACCTCCACCGCCACCCCCACCATCGCCACCTTCAACGCCACCTCCTCCACCACCGCCACCAACAACCCTGCCACAAGACGCATATGGCCTCCCGGACTCCAACCTCTACCAAACGCAAACCACTTTTGGAGGTGGTGGTGCCCAACAGCAAGCGGTCGTTTACCCATCCGGCCCCGTCGGCAACAACAACGGACCATCGTTCAATCCTTCGTTTGCCACGCAACAGATTGAACTACAAAACAGTAACCCCTATGTTAACGGACCGGTCAACGTGATCAACTCCGCCGGAGCCGTTGCCGTTCAACAATTACCTTTTGTGAACCAGCTCACCCCGCCCTCGTTACTTGACTCGCTGGTCCCTGTTCCCTATCCGGTATCTTCTGTTTCCATCTATCAAGAATTAGGTCAAGACGGTAGCTGGCAATCAGTTGCCGGTCCGGATGGTAGCTGGCAACCACAACCAGGACAGGACGGTAACTGGCAGCCACAACCAGGACAGGATGGCAGTTGGCAACCCGATCAGCCAGGTCAGGACGGTAGTTGGCAACCGGACCCACCGGGTCAAGATGGTAGCTGGCAACCCGACCAACCAGTCCAGGGTCAGGACGGCAGCTGGCAACCAGACCAGCCAGGTCAGGGTCAGAACGGAAGTTGGCAACCAGACCAGCCAGGTCAGGGTCAGAACGGAAGTTGGCAACCAGACCAGCCAGGTCAGGGTCAGAACGGAAGTTGGCAACCAGACCAGCCAGGTCAAGGTCAGGACGGAAGCTGGAACCCGGAACCGGGACAAAATGGAAGCTGGCAGCCTGACCAACCAGAGCAACCAGGACAGGGCGGCAGCTGGCAACCAAACCCGGGCACTGGAGGGCAGCCGCATGCAGTGTATGGGGTCCCGTTTTAGTTACTAGAAAATTCAAATCAAATATATTTAGATAAATTTTTCGTATTTTTATGTGAAGCAATTCTATTCAATACGTTTCAAATAAACCAGTAACATAACACGTTTCAACAGACTTACTTGCTGTACCGAAACAAATAGGATTAATACTCAGCTGAATCATATTAATGCTGTCCAATGAGCAGCTCGAAGTACTACTTCTTCTTATAGGCATTACATCCCCACACTGGTACAGAGCCACCTCGCAGCTTAGTGTTCATTAAGCACTTCCACAGTTATTAACTCCGAGGTTTCTAAGCCATGTTACCATTTTTGCATCCGTATATCATGAGGCTAACACGATGATACTTTTATGCCCAGGGAAATCGAGACAATTTCCAATCCGAAAATTGCCTAGACCGGCACCGGGAATCGAACCCAGCCACCCTCAGCATGGTCTTGCTTTGTAGCCGCGCGTCTTACCGCACGGCTAAGGAGGGCCCGCAGCTCGAAGTTATTCCCATCCCTCTCATGTCCGTTTGTTGACAAAAAAAGAGCGAGCAGGACGGGACCAACTTCGAGCTACTTCGAGTTGCTCATTGGACAGCACTATTGTAAAAAGCTCAATACGAATATCGGTCAAATGAGCGAAAACGGTGAGCTGTTGACAGCTTGTTATGAGAAAAAGCGGATCCTTTCGCAAATATGTACCAATGTTACCCTTGAAGTCAGCAATAAGACGAGAAAGACTTGCGTGAGCTGATGAAGGGTGGGAATTAGTCAAAAGAAGCGACCGACGAAAGCAGACGGCGTGTCTCTGGTGAATGTCATGAAGAAACTGTTGAAGGCCATAGCGACAGAGGCTCCCAGTTTAATATTGAAGTTATTGCATGTAAAGCCGATCGTTTTTTTTTTAACTAATTTTATTTGCTAATTATCTAATACATGCATTCATCTCTTTGACTAGGTGTTCCGTGCTTTCTTAACACTATCATCCTTATTTGCTATGTTACAGTTTTAGTTATTATTAATACATTTCAATTGCCTTTGGCAGTTAGAATTTTTCCTCTGGTTGAAATAAACCATGTAGGAATTACAATGTTTTCAACTTAAACTAAACTTAACCTAATTAATACTAAGGGTACAAGGAGTTAATCGTTGCAATAGAAGATCGCAACGATTTTTGTCTAAAATTGGAAATTATTTTGTTGGACTTTTGTTGCAATGTCTCAATATTAGAAATTCTATGAAGTTCATTGGTACTATACCACGGAGGCAACTTCAGAATCATTTTCAGAATTTTATTTTGAATCCTCTGAAGTGCCTTCTTTCTGGTATTGCAGCAACTAGTCCATATTGGCACAGCATACAACATGGCAGGTATAAAAATTTGTTTGTAAATCAAAAGTTTGTTTTTAAGTCAAAGTTTTGATTTTCTGTTTATAAGTGGATATAGACACTTAATATATTTGTTACATTTGGCTTGAAGGCCTTCAATGTGATTTTTAAAAGTTAATTTTTGATCTAGCAGAAGTCCTAAATATTTAGCTTCGCTAGACCAATTAATTGGAACCCCATTCATAGTGACAATATGTCTGCTAGAAGGTTTCAAATAAGAAGCTCTCGGCTTATGTGGGAAAATTATAAGCTGAGTTTTGGAAATTTTCCATTTTTGCAAGTAAGTGGAGAAAATATCCAAACTTTTTTGCAATCTACTACAAATGACACGAAGGCTTCGCCCTTTGGCTGAGAGACCTGTGTCATCTGCAAACAGAGATTTTTGACACCCTGATGGTAAATCAGGTAAGTCAGAAGTAAAAATGTTATACAATATGGGCCCCAGTATGCTGCCTTGGGGGACACCAGCCCTTACAGGTAATCTATCAGATTTAGAATTCTGATAGTTTACCTGCAGTGAGCGATCTGATAAATAATTTTGGATCAGTTTAATAATGTACAGAGGAAAATTAAAATTCATCAATTTTACAATCAAACCTTCATGCCAAACACTGTCAAATGCTTTCTCTATATCAAGAAGAGCAACTCCAGTCGAATATCCTTCAGATTTGTTGAGCCGAATTAAGTTCGTAACTCTTAATAACTGATGAGTGGTTGAATGCCCATGGCGGCGAAACCATGCAAAAATAGAATTGTCATTAATATGAACCATCATTCTATTTAAAATAATCTTTTCAAACAGTTTGCTTATTGAAGAAAGCAAACTGATTGGGCGATAACTAGAAGCCTCAGCTGGATTTTTGTCCGGCTTCAAAATTGGAACAACTTTGGCGTTTTTCCATTTATCTGGGAAGTATGCCAATTGAAAACATTTGTTAAATAAATTAACCAAAAAGGATAAAGAGCTCTCAGGAAGTTTTTTGATTAGTATGTAGAAAATACCAGCATCACCCGGGACTTTCATATTTTTAAATTTTCTAGTAATAGATCTCACTTCATCCAAATTAGTTCCCAACGAAGGGTCAAAAACATTATCTTGGTTGAGAATGTCTTCGAAGCTTCGTGTAACCTGATCCTCAATTGGACTAGTGAGACCTAGACTAAAATTATGGGCACTCTCGAACTGCTGAGCAAGTTTTTGAGCCTTTTCGCCATTTGTTAATAAAATTTTATTTCCCTCTTTAAGCGCTGGAATTGGCTTTTGAGGTTTTTAAGAATTTTCGTTAATTTCCAAAAGGGTTTCGAACTGGGATCCAACTTCGAGACATTATTCTCAAAGTTGGTATTTCTCAGAATAGCGAAACGTTTTTTAATTTCATTTTGCAAATCTCGCCAAATAACTTTCAACGCGGGATCGCGAGTTCTTTGGTATTGCCTTCTTCTCACATTTTTAAGACGGATCAGTAGCTGAAGATCGTCGTCAATAATAATGGAGTTGAATTTAATTTCACATTTAGGAATTGCAATGCCTCTGGCTTCGACAATTAAATTTGTCAAAGATACGAGCGCATTGTCAATATCACTTTTGGTATCGAGAGGAATATCAACATCAAAATTCCTATCGATATATGTTTTATATAAATCCCAATCAGCTCTATGATAATTAAAAGTAGAGCTGATTGGATTATAAATGGCTTCTTGTGAGATATCAAATGTCACAGGAAGGTGATCAGAGTCAAAGTCAGCATGAGTTACCAATTGGCCACACAGCTGACTTGAATCCGTTAAAACCAAATCAATTGTCGAAAGATTTCGAGTGGATGAAAAACAAGTTGGGCCATTGGGATATTCAATAGTATAATATCCCGCAGAACAATCTTCAAATAAAATGTTGCCGTTGGAATTGCTTTGAGCATTATTCCATGAACGGTGATGGCATTGAAGTCACCAATTACGAAGAATTTTGATTTGTTGCGAGTCAGAAATTGAAGATCAGCTTTCAACAAATTCTTTTGCTGCCCATTGCATTGAAAAGGCAAATAGGCTGCAATGAAGGAAAATTGACCAAAATTTGTTTCAACAGAAACTCCCAAGGTTTCAAAAACTTTGGTTTCAAACGAAGAAAATAATTTATGTTTGATACGTCTATTAATGACAATGGCGACCCCACCACAGGCGCTGTCAAGACGATCATTTCTGTAGATAAAATAATTTGGATCTCTTTTAATGGAGAGTCCGGGCTTTAAATAAGTTTCTGTTATAATGGCAATATGCACATTATGAACTGTTAGGAAGTTGAATAATTCATCTTCCTTACCCTTCAGAGAGCGGGCATTCCAATTTAGAACTTTCACACAATTATTTAGATCCATTAAAACGGAGTCCGGGCACGGCAAATGCTGGGTAAAGCGTACCATTGGTACTTCGCGTACCTGAAGGAATAAAATAGACCCCATCTCGCGGCCCTTAGCCTCTTACCCAGCAACTCCTATCCCTACCTCCCCGCGGTGCTGGCCGGGATACGAGCAACCTTAGGGAAGATCGGGTAACCAACCCCGGTGGGAACTATGGTCGTATGCTGACAGGGAAGGGGGGTTTGCTCCTCTCCGGAGGTGCAAATCTTATTGAGCGTCTGTTCTCCATGTCAGGATCGGCTCACAACAGCGTCTGTTCTCCATGTTAGGGGCGGCTGATCATCGTCCGAGTGCCAGCGAGGGACTCTAAGTGAAACTGTGCACCATGGTCCACCGGAAATAAGGAGGAATGGTCCTCCGGAAATTTAGGGGGTTTGGTGTCAGGCCCTGCAAGCCAGCCTTTAAAAAATCATAAGCAACGAACAATCAACAAGAGAGTACGGACCGG
This sequence comes from Armigeres subalbatus, assembly GCF_024139115.2. NCBI lineage: Eukaryota > Metazoa > Arthropoda > Insecta > Diptera > Culicidae > Armigeres > Armigeres subalbatus. Next base: position 37,617,021 of record NC_085140.1, on the reverse strand, counting down.
AACCATCGGCGAAGACCACTGCGACGAAAAGGGACTAGCGATTGGAAACTCGGTTCGTGGAACTGCAAATCTCTCAACTTCATCGGGAGCACACGCATACTCGCCGATGAGCTCAAGGACCGTGGATTCGGCATCGTAGCGTTGCAGGAGGTTTGTTGGAAGGGATCAATGGTGCGAACGTTTAGAGGTAATCATACCATCTACCAGAGCTGCGGCAACACACATGAGCTGGGAACAGCTTTAATAGTGATGGGCGATATGCAAAGGCGCGTGATCGGGTGGTGGCCGATCAATGAAAGAATGTGCAGGTTGAGGATCAAAGGCCGGTTCTTCAACTTCAGCATAATCAACGTCCATAGCCCACACTCCGGAAGCACTGATGATGATAAGGACGCATTCTACGCGCAGCTGGAACGTGAGTACGACAGCTGCCCAAGCCACGATGTCAAAATCATCATAGGAGATTTAAACGCTCAGGTTGGCCAAGAGGAGGAGTTTAGACCGACTATTGGAAAGTTCAGCGCTTACCGGCTGACGAACGAAAACGGCCTACGACTAATTGATTTCGCCGCCTCCAAGAATATGGCCATTCGCAGCACCTACTTCCAACACAGCCTCCCGTATCGGTACACCTGGAGATCACCACTGCAGACAGAATCACAAATCGACCACGTTCTGATTGATGGACGGCACTTCTCCGACATTATCGACGTCAGGACATATCGTGGCGCTAACATTGACTCTGACCACTATCTGGTGATGGTTAAACTGCTCCCAAAACTATCCGTCATCAACAATGTTCGGTACCGACGACCGCCGCGGTACGACCTAGAGCGACTGAAGCAACCTGATGTCGCCACTGCATACGCGCAGCATCTCGAGGCAGCGTTGCCGGAAGAGGGTGAGCTCGATGGGGCCCCTCTTGAGGACTGCTGGAGTACAGTTAAAGCAGCCATTAACGACGCAGCGGAGAACAACGTCGGGTATATGGATCGAAGTCGACGGAACGATTGGTTCGACGAAGAGTGCAGACAGATTCTGGAGGAGAAGGACGCAGCGCGGGCGGTCGCGCTGCAGCAAGGTACCCGGCAGAACGTGGAACGTTATAGACGGAAGCGGAGACAGCAGACCCGCCTTTTTCAGGAGAAGAAACGCCGCCTGGAAGAAGCGGAGTGCGAGGAGATGGAACAGCTGTGCCGTTCTCAAGATACACGCAAGTTCTATCAGAAGCTCAACACATCCCGCAAAGGCTTCGTGCCGCGAGCCGAAATGTGCCGGGATAAGGATGGGAGCATCTTGACGGACGAACGTGTGGTGATCGAAAGGTGAAAGCAGCACTACGAGGAACATCTGAATGGCGCTGAGAATACAGGCAGTGAAAGTCAAGGCAGCGGAGGAGATGACTACGTCAGTTCAGCGGACGATGGAAGCCAACCAGTCCCCACCTTGAGGGAAGTTAAGGATGCCATTCAACAGCTAAAGACCAATAAAGCAGCTGGTAAGGATGGTATCGGGCTGAAGCTCATCAAGATGGGCCCGGAAAAAGCTGGCCACTTGCCTGCACAAACTGATAGTCAGAATCTGGGAAACCGAACAGCTACCGGAGGAGTGCAAGGAATGGGTTATATGCCCCATCTACAAGAAAGGCGACAAACTGGAGTGTGAGAACTTTCGAGCGATCACCATCCTTAATGCCGCCTACAAAGTGATATCCCAGATCATCTTCCGTCGTCTGTCACCATTAGTGAACTTGTTCGTGGGAAGTTATCAAGCCGGCTTCGTTGACGGGCGCTCGACAACGGACCAGATCTTTACTGTACGGCAAATCCTTCAAAAATGCCGTGAATACCAGGTCCCAACGCACCATCTGTTCGTTGATTTCAAGGCGGCATACGACAGTATAGACCGCGTAGAGCTATGGAAAATTATGGACGAGAACAGCTTCCCTGGGAAGCTTACCAGACTGATCAAAGCAACGGTGGATGGTGTGCAAAACTGTGTGAAGATTTCGGGCGAACATTCCAGTTCGTTCGAATCGCGCCGGGGACTAAGACAAGGTGCCTGTTGTTCAACATTGCGCAAGAAGGTGTCATGCGGAGAACCGGGTGTAACAGCCGGGGTACGATTTTCAACAGATCCAGTCAATTTATTAGCTTCGCGAATGACATGGACATTGTCGGCCGAACATTTGCAAAGGTGGCAGAACTGTACACCCGCCTGAAACGTGAAGCAACAAAAGTTGGACTGGTGGTGAATGCGTCAAAGACAAAGTACATGCTTGTGGGCGGAACCGAGCGCGACAGGGCCCGCCTGGGAAGCAGTGTTACGATAGACGGGGATACCTTCGAGGTGGTCGAGGAATTCGTCTACCTCGGATCCTTGCTAACGGCTGACAACAACGTTAGTCGTGAAATACGAAGGCGCATCATCTGTGGAAGTCGGGCCTACTACGTGCTCCAGAAGAAACTTCGCCACGGCACCAAATGTGTCATGTACAATACGCTAATAAGACCGGTTGTCCTCTACGGACATGAAACATGGACAATGCTCGAGGAGGACTTGCAAGCACTCGGAGTATTCGAGAGACGGGTGCTTAGGACCATCTTTGGCGGTGTGCAAGAAGACGGTGTGTGGCGGCGAAGAATGAACCATGAGCTCGCCCAACTCTACGGCGAACCCAGTATCCAGAAGGTAGCTAAAGCCGGAAGGGTACGATGGACAGGACATGTTGCAAGAATTCTGGACAGCAACCCTGCAAAGATGGTGTTCGCTTCCGATCCGGCAGGTACGAGACGGCGTGGAGCGCAGCGAGCGAGATGGGCAGACCAGGTGCAGAACGACTTGGCGAGCGTGGGGCGTATCCGGGGATGGAGAGATGCGGCCTCGAACCGTGCATTGTGGCGTCAAATTGTTGATTCAGTGTTATCTGTTTAGATGTTAACTAAATAAATGAATGAAAACGGAGTCCGATAACAATTTTTTGTGTGTACTTTATACCAACCTGAACAGCTTCTGGTATGGTATTTGCTTTGAACATTGCATCAATCATGTGATGCAATTGTGCAGTTAAAAAATCAAAATCGGAAGCAGTCGTGCTACCTGAATCGGCAACATGATCATTAAATTAATGATTTCGTGTGTGTTACTTCTACGTGAAGTTAAACGATTTACAATGATATGGAAATGCTAATATCATCTTCCAAACTTGGACGTACATGTTCATGATAGCATTAGAGGCGAAAGTATAGAATTGATAGTTCCGTTAGGATACGGCAGGCATGAAGAATGTTTTTATAGAAGTCGATTTGAAAGCGAGCGGAGGGCAATATTTGTGATGGCATATATCGCACGACCTTCCTTCTGCCAAGCTCCCGTATGAAGGGGAGGAAGAATATCAGTGTGGAAGCTGATATATCTCCACTGGCAAAAGGAAGGTGGTTTGACTTTAACTCATATGCCATCGCGTGCGGAAGGATTTGCTATCGACGAGTACTGTCTCAAATTTCTAATATGACATCAGCATTTAGTCGAATAGGATTTTTATTGCACAGTTCTGTTTTCTCATTGCGTCCGTCTCGTCGCAACCAACAGCTGCCTCGGAGAGAACAAAGCAGAAACACTGCTGCTGTACCGTCGACCAATAACAGCTGAATTGATGGATGCCCCCACTTTCAAAGTACACTAAATTAATTAACACGAAATCATTAATTTAGTGTACTTCCCTCGGTCATCCATCAACATAATCGACATATGCTGAACAACAATGCATGACCATTATTTTCTGTTGGGACATGGGTATAAACCTCATTTTGAAAAGAGAAATTTTGTCTACCAGCAGCGATGTTTGCATACGTAGGTACATTCGAAAAATTGGAATTAACTGAAGTGCTTGCTACCCGTTGACGAGCGGCAAAATTTGTTTGTGAATTGTGGTGGGTATGAATTGCTCGACCGGTAACTGGTTTCGAAATTTGAGCGTTTGAAAAATTTCTACCCGTCGAATCTGGGATCCGATTGGAATTTCCCGTCATCAATTTTGCACGGGAATTCAAAACTTTTTTGCGTGAAGGGCATTCCCAGAAATTGGATTTATGATTGCCCCCACAATTTGCACATTTGAATTTATTGGAATCTTCTCTCACAGGACATGCGTCCTTGGCGTGAGAGGTTCCACCACAAATCATGCATTTAGCATCCATGTGACAATGTTTGGTTCCATGACCCCATTTTTGGCACTTACGGCACTGGGTAAGCTAAAGCCGGAAGGGTACGATGGGCAGGACATGTTGCAAGAATGCCGGACAGCAACCCTGCAAAGATGGCGTTCGCTTCCGATCCGGCAGGTACGAGACGGCGTGGAGCGCAGCGAGCGAGATGGGCAGACCAGGTGCAGAACGACTTGGCGAGCGTGGGGCGTATCCGAGGATGGAGAGATGCGGCCTCGAACCGTGCATTGTGGCGTCAAATTGTTGATTCAGTGTTATCTGTTTAGATGTTAACTAAATAAATGAAATGAATGGCACTGGGTGGGGTTTTGGAAATTTCCCCCAAGCCTGCGGAAATGTTCCCATGTAACACGGACATGGGAAATAATACAGGCCTTTTCCAAACTTTTCATATTATTTAGTTCAATTTTGTTAAAATGAACTAAATAAAATTCTTGAGAAATGCCCCTCTGGGAAGTACTGGAGTGGGATTTCTTTTTCATCTTAATTACTTGGACTGGTGAAAATCCAAGTAATTGAGAAATTTCAATTTTAATCTCATCCAGTGATTTATCATCACTGGGGAGACCTTTCAAGACGACTTTGAACAATCGCTCAGTTTTGTCGTCGTATGTGAAGAATTTATGGCGCTTCTCAGTTAAATACTGAAGAAGACGTTTGCGATCGTCAAAGAATCCCGGCAAAACGCGGCAGTCACCCTTCCTAGCAATCTGAAATAAAACCTTGATCCCCTGAAGGTTACTCAAAATCTCATTCCGGAAGCCAGAAAACTCGGCAACAGATACCACAATTGGCGGAATCCTTTGCTTTTTCGCATGAATCGAATCACCTGGGCTAGAGGTATATTCGATTTGTTCAATTTCATCATTAATCAAATCGAACTGATTGCTCAGTTCGATTGGAGAAGAATTATTTCCGATATTAGAGTTAGAAGGAATATCTGAATTCTCCAGCTTCCTTCTATTTTTTCCGCGCTTTGGCAGGACGGTCTTGAAACCTTGTTTCTTTGAAGGAAGTGGAGAATTCAGAGACTCCCCTTCCTCTTGTTTTTATTAATGCTCATGGCTGAGCGTGGAGACGTGACCTTCTAAGAGGTTTTTTCCCAGAACGGTGTCCCTGCAGGATTACCACCGCTTGTCGGAATTTTACTTCCGCAAACGGGTCCAACGTAAAACGAAGGCACGGGTCCTTGCAAAGATCGTAACGGGATCAGTGGGTACAAATAGCGCTAAGAAGCACCGTTGAAATTAAAATAGCTTCGGGTAGTATAAAAACTTCCTTCCGCAAAGAGAGAAAGAACCGCACAGCACGAAAGCACGATGCGGTCTGTTTATATTTTTGTAATTTTGCTTCGATCTCATCGCTCGCTGGTTGATTAGATTTTAACTCCGTCATGAACATGGATGGCGAGTATCAGATAGAAATGTGTGTCACCTACCTGACACCGGACGAAGTAGTTTTTGAATTGGAGATCAGAAATCTGATGAAGGATCGAGAGCGTAGTTTGAGCGTGAACCGTAGGAAGCTCAAAAATGCATTGCGTGAAGAAGCGTGGTAAACACCACAGATATTTTCATACAAAAGAGATCCGAAAATTGAAATTGCCATTTGTAGGGAGAGGTTAGAACGCGTCTTTGATAATTTGAACGATGGTTCGCTCGATAAAGAGATGTCAAAGACAGCGCTCTTGCACCTGTATCATCGTTTGAAACTTTTCAAACGGACATATGGTGTCAGCAATTATGCTAATGATGCGAATTGGTTATTTTCTAAGGTGATACAAACATATGTATCATTTTTCAATGAAAATGCGATTTTTTCTCCATTCCCCGTCACTGTACAGAGCACTATAGCGGTGGATCTGCAGGGGGCGGCTAGTTTGACTGCTCAATCAGCAGCACAAACACATGATTTGATTACTTTGGATCAAACAAACCCAACAACGTCCGGGGGTGAAAGAACACCAAGGACGTCGGAGTTAGTTGAAACACGATCTAACCATATTCTCTCTACTACGGAAAATGATCCACTTATGAATTTTCAAAATCTAGCGATCGAAACTGCTGTTTCGAAAACTAACATTACTTCTATTAGTACTGCCTCGATGCCACTGATGGTGGCATGAACATGACATGGGCTACACCACGGTACCAGGTCGCATCAAGAGTGCAATCAAGACAAGTGAGGTTCGATACGGTTCGCGATCTGCCAAGTGATCTACGGGTAATGGCAAGAAATATGACGGAAAACACAACAAGTGCAGCGAATACAGTTAGCTACATTAGTGCGACAAATGCCAGCAGTGTTTCGGGAGCAATAATCCAGCCTGTGGACGTCAGCTATCCTGAACAACAACCAGCTTACAGCATGTGCACAATACCACAGCAGACTTTACCCAACGCCATACCTAGTGTTTCCACACTGATGACACACTGATGAAAATTAGCGGTATGCTGCAGTCCACAGTTTGCACAGGATAGTTGCTCCTTTGGAAGCTTGACGGTCTTGTCCTCACGGCCGGCAGTTAGCGGGCAGTCCACTGTTTTGTGCACATCACCACATTTGACACATCGTGGCTGACGGAAGCACTGCATTGATCCATGTCCAAACATCTGGCAATTCCGACACTGAACTGGTCCCTTTGTTCTGGCGGAAAAGAAATCCCACCTGATGATACAGTGATTTACCGACTTTATTTTCCTGAGTGCATTCAATTGAATGCTCCCTTTGTTGAAGTAGAGTAGGTATAGCGCGTGGTCATCGTTACGTTTTTGCTTGAGCGTCATTTTTCGGATTTCCTTTGGAAACACTTCGACTTCCTTGAGGGCTTCGGAGATTTCATCGACGGTCATATCAGGGAGACCCGTTAAAACGATTTTTGTCATACGGTCCTCATCCCGCACATAGGTGAAAAAACTGGCTTTCTGTTGTTTCAAGTAGGAAACAAGCTTGCAGTGATCGTCTTTTGAGTACAAAAAGACATTGACTCCAGTAGATGTTCGTTTGACATTGAACATTGAAACTCCTGCTTTAAGGGCGATTCCCTGGACAGTAGAGATATTGGTCTCTGTAATTGTGACCAGTGGAATCTTCTCCTTACCATTCTTCGCAGATTGCTTCTGGGTGCTGGGTAGCGCAGTGGGATCACTGTGAGCCAATGTGGCGAACGAGTTTGCGGTAGCAAAATTGTAACCAAAATTGAGGTTGGAGCTTTGATGACACGTGGAGAGTGGTTTATCCATGATCGAAAACTTAATCAAGGAATCAGAATTCCGAGAATCCGTGAGGGGGCGACGTTTTTGGTGAGGTCCATTTGGTTCCTCACAGCCTGATGTAGCAACGGAACTATTCCGTTTATGACCAGCGGCTGCCGGTGATGGATCGATGCTGCGAGTTTAACAGTCGATAAGAAATCAAGAGGAACAATAGAGAAACGAAACAATATCTCAAGTACAAAGCACTGTGGATAATACGTCCGATCACACCGAGAGTAGAAATGAAACTGTTTGACATACAAAATAATGCATGGCAATCCGTTCTCTGCTGAAAGTGCACGTGTTGGATAACATGTGGCGTTCGTCGTCGTTTCGGCATCGTGGAGTAAAATATAACGCGCCCCCATCGTAGCATTTCGGTTGCCTCATATCACATGTCGCCTGTAAAAATTCCGTGCATATTTTACGATTATGTATTTATACTCAATCGTTAAATTTGTACTAAACATATGACAAATGCACATAATTCAAGTATTTGTATAAGAATGACAAGAAATCTATTAAGAGTTCAAATGTTACGGACAAAATTGCTACCTGTACAGTGCGCAGGTTGCACATGCGGACGCGACGCCTCTGACCTATGCTAAATATTGCTTTTTGTTGTTGAAACAATTCGATGAAAGTTGGAAGATGCGAAATTCGATGGGGCTCTATACTGCCGTAATCTGAAAAAGTGACGTATGCGCCATTTTCCAAAAATGGTGTAAACGAGTAGTACTCATCGAGCTCTTTAACAGAAAAATGACAAACATGCATGTTGTAAATTGGCTTGGCGCTTACGGCGCTTCTCAGATTACGGCAGTATAGTTAATATCACTTGAGTGAGGCGGAAAATGACTTTTGAGTGATTTGCGCAGTCTGGTGGCTTCGTTATTAGATTATGAAATTTTGGTCAAGTTAGATAGTATTTTTCTATCTATTTATTTTTTTTTATCTATTTTTCTATCTATTTACCGATCCCTAATCTAAAGATCCCAAAAATATTTAATTAATTTGAAGCTTATCTAAATCCCTTCCGAACGAGATGAGTTTTTCATACAATTTAAGTAAGTTATCTCCTAAATTTCGAACATCATGTGAACAGATCTGGACTGCGTTTACAACTTATTAGCATGATTCTACTCGAATAATTCCATCGTCTCACATTTCATTGCTTATCGATCATCGTTGGTTACGTTGGTTACCAACTGATGAAAAATTCAAAAGCCTGACTTACCTACCAACCACCACTGACACCGAGTTGAATGGATGAGCTGGTCAGCTGGTAGTTTATCAGTGATTCATGTGTAAGTAGATGCCGCTTATTCGATTCAGTTCTGGACAGCGTGCATACATCCGTGAAAGTAAAATGGTGTTGGTCATTCTTCACTTCTGTTTTGAGCATTATTTCATGCGGATAGCTTCTCAGCGCTGATCAATTTAGTCGCCGGTTGGGTATGTGTCCGATCGAGTTTGGTGCTCTTTATCGCTCGTTCGATGTTGCAAGAATTTCAATTTCAAGTTACTAGACTAGGCATTTTTTTCAATGAATATGATCTTATCCTCGGCAAAATCGAAACTTAAAAGTGTTACTTCGATCACTTCAAGATCATGTGCAGTCAGTAGTGTGGAGTTTGTATTTGTTGATAATAACTATAATTGTTGAAAATGTATAAATATGTATTCAATATTTTTTGTCATGTTATTAGATCCGCAAAGCCGTATAACGATATCCCAGGTCCTCGCGGCCCATTTGGACTTGGTAATATCTATCAGTACATTCCTGGAATTGGTAAGTGAGGTGTCAGATCTGTACATCGATGACACTGCCAGAATACTTTTAGGAAATTATAGCTTCGATGCCTTACATGAGTCCGGTAAAGATAAGTACGAAAAATATGGCCCCATTGTGCGAGAAACGATGGTGCCCGGTCAAGACATCGTTTGGTTGTATGACCCAAACGACATTGCGGCGGTGCTGAACGACAAAACGCCCGGAATCTATCCTTCGCGCAGAAGTCACACCGCGCTGGCCAAATACCGAAGAGATCGTCCCAATGTGTATCGAACGGCTGGTTTGTTAGCGACGTGAGATTTGCATTTGCGTAATTTGAAATTCAAAATCCTTCAGTTTGTTTTGTGTACTTTCAGCAATGGAATCGAATGGTGGAAGATACGATCGGAGTTGCAAAAAGGTTTGAGCTCTCCGCAGAGTGTGAGAAACTTCTTGTCTTTGACAGATAAAGTTACCCGAGAGTTCGTTGCCAGCATGAAAACAACCACAAAGGATTGTATTCCCGATTTCATGCCCGCTATATCAAGACTTAATTTGGAATGTAGGATTCGGTTAACATTACTACTGATAATTGAATATTTCATTGAAAAACTATTATTTGTGATACGTTATCCCTTTCAGTGGTCTGTTTGATGGCTTTCGATGTTCGATTGGAAAGTTTTTCAGATGAACAAATGAAACCGAATTCTTTATCTTCACGGTTGATGGAATCTGCCGAGATTACCAACCAAAGTATCCTGCCAACCGACCAGGGCTTCCAACTGTGGAAATACTTCGAGACCCCGGCTTATCGAAAACTTCGGAAAGCACAAGAGTTTATGGAAAAGACCGCCGTTGAGCTCGTATCGGAAAAATTACTCTATTTCGATGAAGATCAACAGAAACTTGCATCGGGAAGCCACCGATCGCGATCACTCCTAGAAGAATATTTGCGAAATCCTAATCTCGAGTTGAATGACATCATCGGCATGGCCGCTGATCTACTTTTGGCCGGAGTGCATACCACTTCGTACACGACAGCGTTTGCACTGTACCATTTATGTCTCAATCCGGACGCTCAAGACAAACTTTATCAAGAAGCTTGCAGAATCCTGCCTGACCCATGGGAATGTCAAATAGAAGCTTCCGCGCTAAACTGTATGTAATCTCAGACAAACTCTCAATACACATCTTCAACTGTATTTCAAAACTATTCACCGTTCACAGCTGAAGCGTCGTACTGTCGCGCCGTGTTGAAGGAATCTCTTCGTCTCAATCCAATATCGATCGGGGTCGGACGAATCCTAAACAAGGATGCCGTACTCGGAGGTTACCGCGTGCCGAAAGGGACCGTCGTGGTGACCCAAAATCTGGTATCTTGTCGCCAGGAACAGTATTTCAAGAATGCCAGTAAATTCATTCCGGAGAGATGGATGCGCAAAACTAAAGAGGACGTCAATCCTCACCTGGTATTGCCATTTGGGCATGGCATGCGGTCGTGTATTGCCCGCCGAATGGCAGAGCAGAACATGTTGGTGCTGCTGTTGAGGGTATGAAAGAGTATATTCAATATAATCCTATTTCAGACGTGAATGAAAATGATTCTTTTGAATTTTTTAGTTGATTCGATCGTACGAGATTGATTGGAAAGGTCATGTTCCAATGAATATCAAGACTAAGTTGATCAACCAACCGGATCAGCCGATTCAAATTAAATTCGTTTCACGAAAATCGTGATTGATTGTTTGCGTTGTTCAAGTGTAACACTGAGTAGAATGATTCCTGAACATTTATAACAAATATTAAAAGAAACTTTTAAAAACTCTTTAAAGTGTTTGTGTATTTTATTTGTATTTTGTTCATTATACCATAGACACCGGGTGGGCTATTAAATAGAGAGTAGACCTCTAAGAGCTAAGATGGCGGCCCCATCACGGCGGATAAGGACCTGAGACCAAACCTACAGTTTGCAAAAGCTGATAAATAACATTTACATCGACATTAAATGTTAGTTGGGTACCAAAGATGGTCAATAACAAATACATCAAAAACAAGAGATGATGTTGTCGTTTTTCATAACAACGAGCATTTTTCGATCTAGTACCCATTTCAATTTTCCTTTCATTCCTCGATCTTTCCTTATCTCGATGGTCCCTTCAATATCGAGATGTGGAGAGGCGACTGTACTACTCTACGGTTGAATTTTAAACTTCACAATTTTTCAACATATTTGTTTCCAATCCTCGAACAAGTTTATAGAAGACGGCAACTTTCTAAATCCCACAGATCCCGAGATATCGAAGAACTGATATCTGATATACAGTAGCGCCTCCTTGCGGATGGATTCTAAATTATTCAGTTTCTCAACATATTGGTTTCCAATCCTCGAACAATTTTGTAGAAGACGGAAACTTCCTAAATCCCATAGATCCCGAGATATCAAACCAAACTGGTATTTTCATATACACTAGCGCCGCTAAGTGGGAGAATTCCAAATCATTTTTTTCTTGACCCATAGAGCCGCATGGAATTAAAGATGGATTTAGAGTTTTTTTTCACTACTCCAGGGTTGTAAGACTTGTTATAAGAAACATCGCTCCATTTATTGAGAAAGTTGACTATTTTCACCGGTGTTCCGTTGGTTCCGTATCTTCCGGAGGACCAGCAGAAGATCCATTGGGATTAAAAAGTAGAAGGCTGTATTAAAGACACGACTGCAAATTGAACGTAGAATTACGTATAGTTCCATAGTGGAAGCGAAATTCATTTATTTTGTGCATTTCATTACGGATGGATATAGCCGAAATAGCTTAGCTTAGCTTAGCTTTGACTGACTACACATATCTATGGTTGCTACTCCGTGATTGACCAGAATCAGTGAAATTGCACAAAGAATCAACTGAATGATTGACTGGGATTGTTCAAGCATTCTCAGTGTGCAAGTTTCAGTGACTCCAAAATTAAAATGATCAATAACGGCGCCGGCCGCGTCCTTGTAGTCAGTTAGGAAGAAGGAAGGAATATTAGTAGGTGGTTTTTGCTATTTGAAGACCGTGTTTACCTCTGCGTCTCCACAAAAACCACAGGAAGGATTATCAGTTAATTAGTAGGCATCGTTGGATCTGGATTCACTCTGATAAGCGATACGACCGTGCCATTCTTTATACACAGTGATTTTACCTAGCCATGAATCGGGCGCGAAAAGTAGTACAAACTAACTACCGGCCTACCGGGCGCGCAATGCAGAACACAATATTTCGGCCGATCGCGACATCGTTCTGCTGTCCGAAACAAGAGAAATCACGCAGTGAACTGATTTTTATTATCGGCCGCGCAAAGCAGAACACAATATTTCGGCCGATCGCGCCATCGTTCTGCTGTCCGAAACAAGAGAAATCTCGCACTGAACTGATTTTTATTACCGGCCGCGCAAAGCAGAACACAATATTTCGGCCGATCGCGCCATCGTTCTGCAGTCCGAAACAAGAGAAATCTCGCACTTAACTAATTTTTATTACCGGCCGCGCAAAGCAGAACACAATATTTCGGCCGATCGTGCCATCGTTCTGCTGTCCGAAACAAGAGAAACCTCGCACTGAACTGATTTTTATTACCGGCCGCGCAATGCAGAACACAATATTTCGGCCGATCGCGCCATCGTTCTGCAGTCCGAAACAAGAGAAATCTCGCACTTAACTAATTTTTATTACCGGCCGCGCAAAGCAGAACACAATATTTCGGCCGATCGCGCCATCGTTCTGCTGTCCGAAACAAGAGAAATCTCGCATTGAACTGATTTTTATTACCGGCCGCGCAATGCAGAACACAATATTTCGGCCGATCGCGCCATCGTTCTGCTGTTCGAAACAAGAGAAATCTCGCACTGAACTCAACGGATGGATATAGACGAATCCAAGTAAAAATAAGAAGAAAACACACAACGGTGTTAACTTTGACAGATCCTACAGCACAGCATAGGGAGATCATTTTAAAATGCTTATAATAAATTCTAGACAAAATGTAATTAAAATCTGATTAATGTATGATACGGAAAAAGTTCCGAACTGTATGATAGACACATTTTTGGAAAATATTCAAAAAATTGAGATAAGCTTCCAGATATGTAATTCAGAACTTTTTCCGTACCGTACATCAATCAGATTTTAATTACACTTTGTCTAGAATTTATTATAAGCATTTTAAAATGATCTCCCTATGCTGTGCTGTAGGATCTGTCAAAGTTAACACCATCGTGTGTTTTCTTCTTATTTTTACTTGGATTCGTCTATAGCCGAAATATAGGCAATTTACTGTGAAAGTGAAATTTAAACACTACCTGTCGAAATTGGATTTTCAATAGTTCATTCATTTCATTTATTCAGTTAACATCTAAACAGATAACACTGAATCAACAATTTGACGCCACAATGCACGGTTCGAGGCCGCATCTCTCCATCCTCGGATACGCCCCACGCTCGCCAAGTCGTTTTGCACCTGGTCTGCCCATCTCGCTCGCTGCGCTCCACGCCGTCTCGTACCTGCCGGATCGGAAGCGAACACCATCTTTGCAGGGTTGCTGTCCGGCATTCTTGCAACATGTCCTGCCCATCGTACCCTTCCGGCTTTAGCTACCTTCTGGATACTGGGTTCGCCGTAGAGTTGGACGAGCTCATGGTTCATTCTTCACCGCCACACACCGTCTTCTTGCACACCGCCAAAGATGGTCCTAAGCACCCGTCTCTCGAATACTCCGAGTGCTTGCAAGTCCTCCTCGAGCATTGTCCATGTTTCATGTCCGTAGAGGACAACCGGTCTTATAAGCGTCTTGTACATGACACATTTGGTGCGGTGGCGAATCTTTTTCGACCGCAGTTTCTTCTGGAGCCCGTAGTAGGCCCGACTTCCACAGATGATGCTCCTTCGTATTTCACGACTAACATTGTTATCAGCCGTTAGCAAGGATCCGAGGTAGACGAATTTCTCGACCACCTCGAAGGTATCCCCGTCTATCGTAACACTGCTTCCCAGGCGGGCCCTGTCGCGCTCGGTTCCGCCCACAAGCATGTATTTTGTCTTTGACGCATTCACCACCAGTCCAACTTTTGTTGCTTCACGTTTCAGGCTGGTGTACAGTTCTGCCACCTTTGCAAATGTTCGGCCGACAATGTCCATGTCATCCGCGAAGCAAATAAATTGACTGGATCTGTTGAAAATCTTACCCCGGCTGTTACACCCGGCTCTTCGCATGACACCTTCTAGCGCAATGTTGAACAACAGGCCCGAAAGTCCATCACCTTGTCTTAGTCCCCGGCGAGATTCGAACGAACTGGAGTGTTCGCCCGAAATCTTCACACAGTTTTGCACACCATCCACCGTTGCTTTGATCAGTCTGGTAAGCTTCCCAGGGAAGCTGTTCTCGTCCATAATTTTCCATAGCTCTACGCGGTCTATACTGTCGTATGCCGCCTTGAAATCAACGAACAGATGGTGCGTTGGGACCTGGTATTCACGGCATTTTTGAAGGATTTGCCGTACAGTAAAGATCTGGTCCGTTGTCGAGCGGCCGTCAACGAAGCCGGCTTGATAATTTCCCACGAACTCGTTCACTAATGGTGACAGACGACGGAAGATGATCTGGGATATCACTTTGTAGGCGGCATTAAGGATGGTGATCGCTCGAAAGTTCTCACACTCCAGCTTGTCACCTTTCTTGTAGATGGGGCATATAACCCCTTCCTTCCACTCCTCCGGTAGCTGTTCGGTTTCCCAGATTCTGACAATCAGTTTGTGCAGGAAAGTGGCCAGCTTTTCCGGGCCCATCTTGATGAGCTCAGCTCCGATACCATCCTTACCAGCTGCTTTATTGGTCTTTAGCTGTTGAATGGCATCCTTAACTTCCCTCAAGGTGGGGGCTGGTTGGCTTCCATCGTCCGCTGAACTGACGTAGTCATCTCCTCCGCTGCTTTGACTTTCACTGCCTGTACTCTCCGCGCCATTCAGATGTTCCTCGTAGTGCTGCTTCCACCTTTCGATCACCACACGTTCGTCCGTCAAGATGCTCCCATCCTTATCCCGGCACATTTCGGCTCGCGGCACGAAGCCTTTGCGGGATGTGTTGAGCTTCTGATAGAACTTGCGTGTATCTTGAGAACGGCACAGCTGTTCCATCTCCTCGCACTCCGCTTCTTCCAGGCGGCGTTTCTTCTCCTGAAAAGGCGGGTCTGCTGTCTCCGCTTCCGTCTATAACGTTCCACGTTCTGCCGGGTACCTTGCTGCAGCGCGACCGCCCGCGCTGCGTCCTTCTCCTCCAGAATCTGTCTGCACTCTTCGTCGAACCAATCGTTCCGTCGACTTCGACCCATATACCCGACGTTGTTCTCCACTGCGTCGTTAATGGCTGCTTTGACTGTATTCCAGCAGTCCTCAAGAGGGGCCCCATCGAGCTCACCCTCTTCCGGCAACGCTACCTCGAGATGCTGCACGTATGCAGTGGCGACATCAGGTTGCTTCAGTCGCTCTAGGTCGTACCGCGGCGGTCGTCGGTACCGAACATTGTTGATGACGGATAGTTTTGGTCGCAGTTTAACCATTACCAGATAGTGGTCAGAGTCGATGTTAGCGCCACGATATGTCCTGACGTCGATAATGTCGGAGAAGTGCCGTCCATCAATCAGAACGTGGTCGATTTGTGATTCTGTCTGCAGTGGCGATCTCCAGGTGTAGGATGGAGATCTTCCAAGTCGGCCCTTTGCACCACCGAAGGTGTACAGGATTCATAAGTAAAAGTAAGTATTGTAAACAAATGATTTAATGCTTTTAACTATTTTCAAGGTGTACAGGATTCATAAGTAAAAGTAAGTATTGTAAACAAATGCATTAAATCATTTGTTTACAATACTTACTTTTACTTATGAATCCTGTACACCTCCGGTGGTGCAAAGGGCCAACTTGGAAGATCTCCATCCTGAGCGTTGCCCAGCTATCGCTTTAACCGCTTGCCAGGTTAGATTTCGGTCGACTTCTTTTATTTCTTTATTGAGGCTTCACCGCCAAGAGCCTCTGCTGCGATGACCTGCTGGGTTCTAGTCTAATGCTTGTTTAAAGATTTCGTTTTCGCCCCTACCGATTTCGTTTTCGCTGGCCGACCCAGCCCCAATTCCGATCCCGACTTTCTGTTGCTATCTGTTGCTGGTGACAACGACGATGAAGCTCGTTGTTTGAGATCCAGTTGTGAGGCCCCCAGGTCCGAATTATATACCGCAGGCATCTGTTGATGAACACCTGCAGCCGTTGAGTGTTCTTCACTGATACACACCATGTTTCGCTAGCGTATAACAGCACAGATTTCACGTTAGAGTTGAAAATTCGTATTTTGGTGCTTATCTGCCTGTTTTTCGAGATATTTCTTAAACTCGCAAAGGCAGCCCTTGCTTTCTTGATCCGTGCGCGTATGTCGATCTTGGTACCGCCGTCTGACGCCATTTGGCTACCAAGATTGGAAGCCACTGTGAAACTGGAAGAAGTCACCGTGTTTACATCCAACGGTTTGGTTTTGTTAACGTTGATGTCTAAACCTGCCGAAAAGGAGCGCTCGGCAAGGTCGTTGAGCTTACTCTGCATATCAGAGCGCCGTTGCGCGAGGAGTGCAAAGTCATCGAAGTCGTTTAGGTGCTCTATGGTTATAGGCTGCCATAACAGCCCGCGGTTTGGTTCACGGTCAATCGCATCTACCAGAATCTCGTCGATTACGATGAGGAACCGTACGGTGATAGAATACATCCTTGCCTCACACCAGCTGCGACCCGGATAGGGTCGGACAAGACCCCATCGTGCAGCACACTAGGATAATTTTGCATAGAACTTTGAGAACGGTACACAGCAACATAATGCCTCGCCAGTTATCGCATACAGTCAGGTTACCCTTTTTGGGCACCTTCACTAAGAAACCTTGCATCCAGTCGACCGGAAAAGTTGCGGTGTCCCTGATATTACGAAATGAACGATGCAGTAGCTCAGCGGATGTCATGGGGTCAGCTTTGAGCATCTCGGCTGATATGCGATCGACCCCTGGGGCTTTATTCGATTTTATGCCTTGGATGGCTGTTTGAATCTCTAGCAGTGATGGAGCTTCGGTATTGACGCGTGTTATACGTCGGATCCTAGGCAAACCATGCCGAGGTGGTGATGGCTTGGCTTGGCAGTTCGCCCAGATTGTTCTCGCTAGTAGCGATGAAGGCATTCTTGATGGCGGTCCATTGCTCTTCCACGCTGCCACCTTCCGGAATATCTGCAGCACGCGTCTCCAGTTCTTCAACGAAGGACCGTTTCACCGTGGCATCTTCCAGTCGGCGTGTGTTGAATCGTCGTCCAACTCTTTCCTCCTGCCGACGAATCCGCGCAATGCGCAGGTGTGGAGGAGGTGATTGTAGTATTGGAGATTAAGTAAATAAAAAAAAAATATAACAAAGCATAAGTTCCTTTAAACATACTTGATAACTCTTAAAAAAATAGTTTGGGGCTAACTATAAATCTTCTCATATCTCAAACTCTTGAATGTATGGTGTAACCAAGCTATGAAAGCTCTGTGCGTATTGCTGGGAATCAATCGTGAAGTAGGTAATTAAATGTCATCTAATGCAAGTCGATGGCATTAATAGTAAAATATGGCAACAAGGTACGAATGATATGCATGAAGCGTTAACTCATCACTAACGGACCATGACTCATATGTCTATGAATATGAGAAAAATGACCGAACGGATTTGTCATTCCAGTTCGAGACAGCAACACGTACGGACGTGTTTTTTGCTCGCGCATTTTTTCGAAGTGTTTTTTCTCGTTCTTTCGCTGTTTACGTTTTCGCTTGTCGCGTTGGCGTTATTTTCTCCCGGACCCGTCATGGGAGACTCGGTGGCCGATTCGGTCGCTGGAAAAGTGCCTAAGCGCACTGCTCTTGGAGGCGCGGGTAACCCCTCCAAGCAGCTTTTGCAAAGCAACGTGTTCTCGCCGTTGCCGCTTGATGGAAGAAGCAGCAATCGCAGCTGCCGCAGGTGCAACCGGAGCGGAAGTAGAAGTGCCCGCCCGTGTTTGTGAAGGGCGATCCGCCGGATTTACGCCCAAAAATTCGCCAGCTGATCGCTAAGGGGCTGAAATGTACTTTTCGGCTCTGCAGCGAAGGCGTGAAAGTGATGCCGGCCAACAGGGACCATCATCAATCCGTCGTGGAGTTCCTCGAGGTCCACAAGTATGAGTACTACACTCATGACCACCCCGGCACGAAGCCGCTCAAGGCTTTGCTGCGAGGACTTCACGACATGAAGGAGGAAGAGCTCCAAGCAGAGCTTGAAAGTTGCGGACTGAAGCCAGTAGCCGTCCACAAGATCGCTCGTCACGACAAGGCGAGGAAATATCGCGACCAGCTTTACCTGATCCATCTGGAGCACGGCTCCACTACCTGGAAGGACCTGAAGCTGGTTGGCGTTATAAATTACACCGTCGTTGACTGGGAGCGATATCGGCCAGTGCACCGCGATGTCACGCAATGCACCAACTGCTTCAATTTCGGGCACGGCACCAGAAACTGCCGCATGAAGCCGCGCTGCAACAAGTGTGGCGAACCCCATCCGACTGACGAGTGCGACAAAATGGAGGTGGCCGATCCCAAGTGCGCCAACTGTGGCGACAAACATCGGGCCACCACAAAGGGCTGCCCAAAGCGAGCCGAGTTCCTGGAAATCCGGAAGAAGGCTTCCACCAGGACCATTCCTTCAACGAGGTGAACTTTCCAGCTATCCCGGCTCCCCGTCGTGTGATTCCAATACTCCCACCGCTACAGCCGCACAAGCGACTGGCAGCGGCAGCTGCATCGGTCCAAGCTCCAGCATCGTCGGCACCACCCACCAGCGAATGGCCCCCGCTTCCTCCTCCTGGGTTCCGTCGGCAGTCGGAAAACGAAGCCGTCCCACCGGAAGAATCAGCCCCGCTGTACACTCCGGAGCAACTGATGCCGATCTTCGCGCAGCTCGCCACTCGACTGCGCGGCTGCAAAACCCGATTCGACCAGGTCTTCACACTTGGCATGTTCATCATTGAAAATGGCTGCTAGGGTGGGCCTGGTCAACTGGAACG
This sequence comes from Armigeres subalbatus, assembly GCF_024139115.2. NCBI lineage: Eukaryota > Metazoa > Arthropoda > Insecta > Diptera > Culicidae > Armigeres > Armigeres subalbatus. The sequence goes on along the minus strand of NC_085140.1, from coordinate 37,597,639 downwards.
CTTGCTCGCTAAAGAGCAAAACAATCGAGCTGAAGGATTTCCTTGAGGAGAAGGAAATAGACGTGGCGTTCATCACCGAAACGCACCTAAAACCGGAGGTGAACATCAACATCCCGGACTTCCACATCGTGCGACTCGACCGGCCGACCAGGGGAGGTGGTGTGGCCATCGCTCTTCGCTACAACATCAACTGTCGTCTGCTTCCAAGCTTCCAGCTCAGTGTCATCGAGGCCATCGGTGTCGAAATCACCACTTCGGTCGGCACAATCGCGCTCATCGCGGCGTACTGTCCAACGCAAGCCAAAGCCGGCGATGGATCATCGGCTGCCCTTCGGAGGGACATCGTCAAGCTGACGCGGAGGCAAGGCCAGTATATCATTGCCGGCGACTTGAATGCCAAACATCAAGCCTGGGGCAACAGTCGCGGCAATCGAAACGGCACCATCTGGAGCAACGACATGGAGGAAGGCCACTACACGATCCTGAGCCCGGATTCCCCCACTCGGCTGAGTCGGTCCGGTGCCCACGCAACGCTCGACCTCTACGTAACAAACCTGAGTGACCACGTCTCGCAGCCGGTTGTATACCAGGAGCTCAGTTCGGATCACTATCCGGTGGTGGCGGAACTGGGCTCCTCGGTCAATCGGCACCAGCAGTTACGGCGGAACTACCACCGAGTGAACTGGCAGCGTTTCCAGCAGTGCGTCGATAACACCGTTGACTACGAGGTGCGTCCGGAGACGCCGGAAAGTATCGACCGCCAGCTGTGCGCTATCGAGGAGGCGATCACGGCGGCCCGAGAGCAACACGTACCGACGGCTCGGCAGGTAAGCAACTCCTTAAACATCGATACACTCACCAAAGGTTTGATTCGATTGCGGAATGTCACTCGCAGGCAGTTTCAGCGTACTGGACTGCCTGAGCTTAAGGCACGCTGCAATCGAATCACAAAAATTATCAAGGCCAGAATGGTGGACCTCAAAAATAACGACTTCTCGAATAAGATCCGCACTCTCCCAGATTATGCTAAGCCGTTCTGGAAAATGACCAAAATTCTAAAATCCAAGCCTCGGCCCATTCCACCTTTGATCCCACTAGACAATAATGGCTCGAAGGATCGCTTGACAACTCCTGCAGAGAAGGTCGCTGAAATAGGTCGTCACTTCGTCAGCTCACACAATCTTGGGCAGAACATCACCAGTCCTCACGAAGCAGCCGTCAACGAGCATGCAAACAACATCCATTTGATTCCCAACGACTTCTCGGAGGAGTTGGAGATCTCAGCTGGCGAATTGACGGCCTATATCAAATCGTCGAAGAACATGAAGGCCCCAGGCTTCGACAGCATCCTGAATCTCGAGCTCAAACACATGAGTGCTCCGTTCTTTGAGCACCTCTCACTGATCTTTAATCAGTGTCTCCGGCTCAGCTACTTCCCATCGTCCTGGAAGTCAGCGAAAGTCATCCCCATCCGGAAGCCTGGGAAGGATCCTTCCTCTCCCAAATGTTATCGACCCATCAGCCTTCTCTCAGGGTTATCCAAGCTATTCGAAAAAGCTATTCATCACCGGTTACTTGAGTCTGTTGAAAATCTCAACATCTTGCTCGAGGAACAGTTTGGTTTCCGACGCGGTCGATCAACTGTACACCAACTGATCTGAGTTACCAACGTCCTCAGACGGAACAAATTTGTCTCGAAAACATCCGCCATGGCCTTACTCGATGTCGAGAAGGCATTTGACAATGTATGGCATGATGGCCTGGTGTACAAACTACAACGCTACAATCTTCCCAGCTACCTGGTGAAAATCATCAACAATTACCTGTCGGCAAGGACATTTCGGGTCTCAATCAGCGGAGCGAGTTCCAATGCGCACAACATCGTCGCAGGCGTCCCCCAGGGCAGTATCCTCGGGCCCCTGCTTTTCAATCTGTTCACCTCCGACATGCCAGAACCTCCAGAAGGCGGCATTCTGTCTCTGTTCGCAGATGACACATCCATCGTCTACAACGGTAGAGTGATCAGAGCGCTAGTGGCAAAACTCCAACGAGGCCTGGATGCCCTGACAGAGTACCTCACCAGCTGGAAGATCTGTATCAACGCGGCGAAGACCCAGGTCATCATTTTCCCCACTCCAAATCCCCTAAACTTGTTCCGCCTGGGGACTGTAAAATCATCCTCAATGGCACGACTGTGGAATGGGCCAATGAGGCCGACTACCTTGGCTTGACCCTCGACAGCAAGCTTATTTTCAGGCAGCAGGTTGACAAAACGGTGACAAAGTGTAACGTCTTGTTGAAACTACTGTACCCTTTGATCAACCGCCGGTCGTCATTGTCCCTGAAAAATAAGCTTGCTGTCTACAAGCAAATCATCCTCCCTGTGATCGAATACGGCATGCCGGTCTGGGAGAGCTGCGCTAAAACCCACCACCTCAAACTTCAACGGGTCCAAAACAAATTCCTGAGGATGATCCTCAACACCCTCCCAGGACAAGAACATCCGAGGTCCACCGTCTGGCCGGAATAAAAACCTTACATGAACGCTTTGGTGAGTGTAAAGAAAAGTTTAGGGTCCGTTGCTTGCACTCGGACCAACAAGCGCTTAGGGCGCTAGTTCCAATCTAGGTTATCAAATTTTTATTGTAAATATTAGTGTACATAGTAGTTAGGTTATCAAATTTTAAAAAACACACTAGCGCCTGCTGAAGGCCGTCATGATACATTATATTTTAAAAATTAAGTAGAAACATAAAAATAATAATAATAATAATAATTAAAATTGAAGTTGGAGGGCCAGGCCGGCCGATCACTGTACATGTTAAAAATAATTGTAGAACAAAAATTGTGTAAATAAAGAAGAATTTTACTACTACTACCAAGGATGTTAACGATCATTCAGTAATTTGCGTTCGATCATTTAGTAGTTTGTCAATAACACATTCCAGAAGCTGAATTTCAAAATATGTTGTATGGTGGACTTCTAGTGCGAAGGTTTTTCTACAACTCTGCCTAATGGTTCGTTGTTTGAATTCCACTAATAACGGAGTTATAGCTATAGTTTCAGTAACTTAGACTAAATGATAACACAATTCCAATCATTTAGTTTGAGTTACTGCAACTAGCGCTCTAACTCCGTTAATAGTTGAATTCTAATAACGAACCATTAGGCAAAGTTGTAGAAAAACCTTCGCACTAGAAGTCCACCATACAACCTATTTTGAAATTCAGTCTCTGGAATGTGTTATTGACAAACTACTAAATGATCGAACGCAAATTATTGAATGATCGTTAACATCCTTGACTACTACTACTACGAACAGATTTGAATAGTTGGCAAATGTGTGGAAACGCATCGACCAGGGCTACACTACTTTAACGTAGTGCCCATCCCGTGACCAGGACCTACAGGAGTAGGTCCAAGTAGCAGCGGAATTCCCGGTGACATTGGTAGACAGTGAGTAAGCGGGTGGCACCGCCCTCTGCTGATCGAAATGTCACTGGAGGAAGCAGATTCTCGTGGACAATTCGAGTAGAAAGCACTGCTCTCTACTTGAATTGTCGTTCGGAGGTGACAGCATTCGCTCCGATGGCGAGTAGCGGGTGGTACCATTCCGTCAATCGGAGCTTGGAAGTTCCGGTCACGACAATGGCGCAAAAAAAAGGTAGGTTTGGTAGGCTCTCCGGTGGAGATAGACGGAGAGCCAAGAAAAAGAAATAGACTCCGGTAGAAGTAGACGGAGGTCTTAGAATAAACAAGGCTCTCTGGTGGAAATAGACGGAGAGTCAAGGAAAACTAAAAGACCCCGGTGGTAGAAGACGGAGGTCTAAAGATAAAGAAGACTCTCCGGTGGAGATAGACGGAGAGTCGAGAAATTAAAAAAAAAGTGTCTGCTGGAGACAGAAAGAGTGTTAAGAATAAAAATTTAATTGGATATGTAATTAGATTGGGTATTAGATTTGGAAATCAAATATTTTCCATAAGTTTTATATGCAAAGATGTAACGACAAAGTTATTTGGATTGAATTAGATTTGTAATTGCATTTAAGAATGGATTTAGAGTATGATTTATATTGCATAATATTAAGATAAATTTTGAATTAAAATTGAATCGGGTTTGAAAATAGATTTGAATGTGTTTCAGTGGATTGGAAATTAAACTTAGAATTGAATGTGGATTGTATTATATTGAATTTGGATTGGATTTGGTTTTGTTTTGCTTGGAATTGGATTTGGATTGGATTTGGATTAAATTTGGATTGGATTTGGGTTGGATTTGGATTGGAATTGGATTGAATTTAGATTGGATTTGGATTGAATTTGGATTGGATTTGGATTTAGATTGGGACTGGATTTGTATTGAATTTGGGTTGCATTAGATCGAATTTGGTTTGCCTTAGATTGGATTTGATTTGGAATTGAATTGGATTTGGATTTAATATGGATTGTATTAGATCGAATTTGGATTGGATTTGGTTTGCATTGGATTGGATTTAGATTTGGATTTGGACTGGATTTGGATTGGATTCATATTGGATTTGGATTGGATTTGCAATGTATTTGAATTGGATTTGCAATAGATTTAAATTTAATTAATAAAATAAAATATTGATGAACATATGAAATCAAAATGAATTAGAAAGTTTTGGATTTGGATTGTATTAAAATTTGATTGGATTGGATTGGATTTGGATTTGAATTTAATTTATATTGGATTTGGATTGGATTTCAATTGGATTTATTTTTTAGGTTTGCATTAGATTTACATTGGATTGTTTTGAATTTTTTTTATTTGGATTGGATTTGGACTGGATTTGAATTGGATTCGGATTGAATTTGGATTGGATTTGATTTGGATTGGTTTAGGATCAGATTTGGATTGGATTTGGATTAGATTTGGATTCGATTTGGGTTGGATTTGGAGTGGATTTGGAGTGCATTTGGATTAGATTTGGATTGGATTTGTATTGAATTTCGATTGTATTATATTGAATTAGGATTGGATTTGGTTTTGATTTGCTTTGAATTGGATTTGAATTGGAATTGGATTGGATTTGGATTAGATTTGGATTGGATTTGGATTGGATATGGATTGGATTTGAATTGAATTTAGATTGGATTTGGGTTGGATTTGGATTGGATTTAGATTGGGACTGGATTTGGATTGAATTTGGATTGTATTAAATCGAGCTTGTATTGGATTTGGTTTGCCTTAAATTGGATTTGAATTGGAATTGAATTGGATTTGTATTTAATTTGGATTGTATTAGATCGAATTTGGATTGGATTTGGTTTGCATTGGATTGGATTTGTATTTGTACTGGATTTGGATTGGATTCGTATTGGATTTGAATTAGATTAGCAATGGATTTCAATTGGATTTGCATAGGATTAAGATTGGATTCGGATAGGATTTAGATAGGTTGGATTTTGATTGTATTTGGATTGGATTCTGATTGGATTTATATTTGAATTTGATTTGGATTGAATTTGGATTGGATTTGGGTTGGATTTGAATTGGATTTGGATTGGATTTGAATTGAATTTGGATTGGATTTGGATTTAGATTGGGACTGGAATTGGATTGAATTTGGATTGCATTAGATCGAATTTGAATTGGATTTGGTTTGCCTTAGATTGGATTTGATTTGGAATTGAATTGGATTTGGATTTAATTTGGATTGTATTAAATCGAATTTGGATTGGATTTGGTTTGCATTGAATTGGATTTGTATTTGGACTGGATTTGGATTGGATTCGTATTGGATTTGAATTAGATTTGCAATGGATTTGAATTAGATTTGCAATAGATTTAAATTTAATTTGGATTAGATTCGTATTGGACTTGCATTGAAGTTGATTAAAATTTGGATTTGCATAAGATTAAGATTGGATTCGGATAGGAATTAGATAGATTGGATTTTGATTGTATTCTGATTGGATTCGGATTGGATTTATATTTGAATTTGATTTGGAATTGAGTTGGATTAGATGAGGATTGGATTTGGATTGGATTTGGATTGAATTTGAATTGGATTTTGGTTGGATTTGGATTGAATTTGGATTGAATTTGGATTGGATTTGGATTTAGATTGGGACTGGATTTGGATTGCATCAGATCAAATTTGTATTGGATTTGGTTTGCCTTAGATTGGATTTGATTTGGATTTAATTTGGATTGAATTAGATCGAATTTGGATTGGATTTGGTTTGCATTGGATTGAATTTAGATTTGGATTTGTACTGGATTTGGATTGGATTTGGATTGGATTCATATTGAATTTGGATTGGATTTGCAATGGATTTGAATTGGATTTGCAATAGATTTAAATTTAATTAATAAAATAAAATATTGATGAACATATGAAATCAAAATGAATTAGAAGTTTTGGATTTGGATTGTATTAAATTTTGATTGGATTGGATTGGATTTGGATTTGAATTGGATTTAAATTTAATTTATATTCTTTTTGGATTGGATTTCAATTGGATTTATTTTTTAGGTTTGCATTAGATTTGCATTGGATTTGTTTTGAATTTTTTTTATTTGGATTGGATTTGGACTGGATTTGAATTGGATTCGGATTGTATTAGATTGAATTTGGTTTGCCTTGAATTGGATTTGAATTGGAATTGGATTGGACTCAGGTTGGATTTGGATTCGATTTGGATTGGATTTGAATTGGATTTGGATTGGTTTAGGATCAGATTTGGATTAGAATTGGATTGGATTTGGATTAGATTTGGATTCGATTTGGATTGGATTTGGAGTGGATTTGGAGTTGGAGTGCATTTGTATTAGATTTGGATTGGATTTGTATTGGATTTAGATTGTATTATATTGAATTTGGATTGGATTTGGTTTCGATTTGCTTTGAATTGGATTTGAATTGGAATTTTATTGCATTTGGATTAGATTTGGATAAGATTTGGATTGGATTTGGATTGGATGTGGATTTGAATTCAATTTGGATTGGATTTGTGTTGGATTTGGATTGGATTTAGATTGGGACTGGATTTGGATTGAATTTGGATTTTATTAAATCGAATTTGTATTGGATTTGGTTTGCCTTAAATTGGATTTGAATTGGAATTGAATTGGATTTGTATTTAATTTGGATTGTATTAGATCGAATTTGGATTGGATTTGGTTTGCATTGGATTGGATTTGTATTTGGACTGGATTTGGATTGGATTCGTATTGGATTTGAATAAAATTTGCAATGGATTTCAATTGGATTTGCAATAGATTTAAATTTAATTTGAATTAGATTCGTATTGGATTTGCATTGAAGTTGGTTAAAATTTGGATTATGCAGATTAAGCATTGGATTCGGATAGGATTTAGATAGGTTGGATTTTGATTGTATTTTGATTGGATTTATATTTGAATTTGATTTGGAATTGGACTGGATTTGGACTGAATTTGGATTGTATTAAATTGAATTTGGATTGGATTTGGTTTGCCTTGGATTGGGTTGGATTTAATTGAATTTTGATTTGGATTTGAATTGGATTTGGATTGGATTTTGATTGAATTTGGATTGGATTCGTATTGGATTTGGATTGTATTAGATTGGGACTGGATTTGGTTTGGATTTGTATTGAATTTGGATTTAGATTGATTTGCATTCAGATAAGATATAGATGAACATTAGAAATCGAAATGAATTAGAAGCTCTGGATTTGGATTGTATTAAATTTGATTGGATTGGATTTGGATTGAATTTGGGATGTATTAGACTGAATTTGTTTTGGATTAAGTTTGCCTTAGATTAGACTTGTATTGGAATTGGATTGGATTTGGATTTCGATTGGATTTGGATTTAAATTGGTTTGCATTAGAACGAATTTGGATTGGATTTGGATTTAGATTAAATTTGGGTTTACTTTTAATTGAATTTGGATTGGTTTTGGATAGGATATCGATTGGATTTGGTATTTGGTTTGAAATCGAGTGTTGATGGCCAATTTGAAGTTTAACTGCTGTTGAGTTGGAAATTAAAAAATATATTTAACGACTGGATTTGATTTACTAAAAGTTTTGATATGTTGAATTTGGATTGAAATTGATGTTGAATTGGATGTGAATGATAAGAAAATTCTAAGTGCATTTGGATTTAATTCTGATTAATATAGGATTTCAAATGAATGAAATTTTTTACTAAGGATTGATTCAAAGAGTAGAGGTGAGCGGGATTGTAGTATTGGAGATTAAGTAAATAAAAAAAAATATAACAAAGCATAAGTTCCTTTAAACATACTTGATAACTCTTAAAAAAATAGTTTGGGGCTAACTATAAATCTTCTCATATCTCAAACTCTTGAATGTATGGTGTAACCAAGCTATGAAAGCTCTGTGCGTATTGCTGGGAATCAACCGTGAAGTAGGCAATTAAATGTCATCTAATGCAAGTCGATGGCATTAATAGTAAAATATGGCAACAAGGTACGAATGATATGCATGAAGCGTTAACTCATCACTAACGGACCATGACTCATATGTCTATGAATATGAGAAAAATGATCGAACAGATTTGAATAGTTGGCAGATGTGAGGAAACGCATCGACCAGGGCTACACTACTTTAACGTAGTGCCCATCACGGGACCAGGACCTACAGGAGTAGGTCCAAGTAGCAGCGGAATTCCCGGTGACATTGGTAGACAGTGAGTAAGCGGGTGGCACCGCCCTCTGCTGATCGAAATGTCACTGGAGGAAGCAGATTCTCGTGGACAATTCGAGTAGAAAGCACTGCTCTCTACTTGAATTGTCGTTCGGAGGTGACAGCATTCGCTCCGATGGCGAGTAGCGGGTGGTACCATTCCGTCAATCGGAGCTTGGAAGTTCCGGTCACGACAGTGATGATCAGACGCGATATCGGCAATACGTTTATTCCGTACTCCGTTTCCATTTTCGGCTGATGCAGATGTGGTCGATTTGATTTTCTGTAAAGCAGACCCACGTGGCCTTGTGAACCGAGGGAAGAGCGATCCCCCGATCACCAAGTCGTTATTACCACAAAATTCTGCGAACAGCTCTCCGTTTTCGCTCATTTCTCCGAGACCATGGCGTCCCATAATGCGCTCATGGTTCGAATTGTCGGATCCAATCTTCGCATTGAAGTCGCCCAAACAGATCTTGATATCACCCTTCGGAATTCTATCTACGACAACATTGAGTTGACTGTAGAAGTTCACTTTGTCTTGCAGGTCGGCAGCATCGGTTGGCGCATAACATTGGATTATAGTAAGGTTTCGGACCAGTGTTCTAAATCTGGCAACGATTATCCTTTCACTTATAGGTTCCCACTTCATAAGCGCAGAGTGTGCCTGAGTGCTTAGTAGGAAGCCAACTCCGCGATGCCGGGGAGCGTGTTCACCTCGTAAACCAGTGTATAGCAGAACTTGTCCCGACGGCGTTCTGTGTTCTCCAAAGTTTGGCCAACGGACTTCACTCAGTCCCAGGATCTCAAGCTTCATTCGCCGTGCCTCATTGGCAAATTGTGCCAATTTACCCTGCTGTTTACAATAGCTGTATAAAATCTTAGAGAGTTAACTGTTCGATTCATACCAAAATCTCCAGAATCCGTTGAAAAACGACTTAACGTTTAAATATCCACTAGTTTCAGTTGAAAACCGAAGTGAGTTCAAACGACAATCAAGCTTTCTTCTATTTTCAGATATCGCTACTCCGCGATGCTAGTAAATATGTCCTATGTCCATTTGCATCGTCTAACGCCACGTGCTAGCAGGCAGCGTAAAAAGACGCGACTCAGCAAGAACTAAATCGGTTAATGGTAAGTTGGAAAAAGTATGTACCGTCAACTGGGGGGAAGATGATCATTTTTAAGACAAAACATGCAATAACAATGTGTGTTTACATTTTAAATCGAAACAAATATTTTCAAACCATGTAGGGTAAAATGCCCAATAGTGGACCCCCTAGTAGCGAAATTTTGCTCTTCCTGGCATAAGGAGTGGAAATTTTCAAAATATTAATTCTGCGTGATATCTAATATCAAGCTCTGCATCTCCTCTTCACGATACATACATTAAACACGCAAATATTCGACGTTATTCGTTGAAATTAACATTTTAAAGTCTGACTGAATTCGCCCTATAGTAGACCCCCTGGGGGTCCATAATAGGAAATTGCTTCCCTATAGTCGACACTTCATTTGATTTTTATGTTCCGTTTCGGGACGTTCTTCTTTCCTATTATGGACCCTCCAAAATATTCCTATAATGGACACTCTCGTGTTTATTTTTTATAGAATTGTAAAAAATCATCTATTTTTACTTTCCATAGCGATTCCAATGCATTTAATCAAATCATAGAACTGTAAGGTAGGTTCTCCCGATGGAATTTCATAGCAAAATGTTTACATTGTGCTGTAATAATGCAAACATGGCTGGAGGGTCCACTATTGGTTGGGTGTCCACTGTTGGGCACTTTACCCTACTGCTATACGCTGCAATAATCAACAACAGTTTTCTGAAATGCGTTCGCATTTATTAAAATGAATTAAATTATCACACATTTTTTGAATTATCTGGTTTGGGGTGAAGTTGATCAAGACAGCTCTACTAAAATCATTATGACCTAGTAGTCAAAATACACTAGCACAGACAAACAGACATAACACATTGAACATTCACTCATCAAATTCATCGTCGTTCAAACACTAACGACATCTGTTGATTTTAGTTAGTTCGGCATACCACGAACCAGATGGCAGTAGTGTGCAAACGTCAAACTCGAGCAAATCCGATGCGCGCGCCACGCTTGATCGATTGGCCAACTAATGATTATTTGAAGCGACTAGTAAATCAGTGAACGATGGAAATTTGTCGAGTGTTATGTCTGTTTGTCTGTGACACTAGGTTATTTGTATGAATGTTGAATTTACTACGTAAAGAAGTCTACGAAGTCAATATTTGAAACGAAAATAACGTCATTTATGACTATCACTCTCTTTCTTCCACAAAATACATTTTCATGATTATAATCGAAAAACTCGGATTTTTACCTATCGGTAACATTACTTGAACGGAGAATATTGTTGATTACCGTTTCATTAAAAAAATTGGCACTTTTGACTGACACATCAAATGATCATCTTCCCCCCAGTTGACGGTACCTATCACAAGCTCAGCATAGCGAAGAATTTATTTTTTATCTGCAAAGTTGATCAACTAGGTAAATATCAAGCAGTAAAGCAAATAATTTGAAAGAGATGAGCCAGCATAGGGCTGCTGGAAGTATCTATGATAAAGAAAATAATAAAACGAATACCATAAAACACTTGATTGAAACACACGACCTCATGTATGCAATAAATGCCACTACGATGCAGCATACTGGGCACAGTATAAATCATCAAAAGTTTAAGAATTTCAGCTGTTCTACAATACTCTATTTTTTGTGTCACGCATTCAAAATATACCAATTTATTCAGTCAAGAATCACAGTTTCTGCCATTCAAACCAACCCATGTTCAGTTCTTCTGCTTAATCTCCTGCACCGCATTCGATTGCGTCAGCGTATTATCCTCGTACGTCTCCAGCACATCGGCCAAATGCTCGTTATCCCTCGGCTTCTTGAACTGCCGCTTCTTGGCTTGCGCCTTCTTACGCTTCGGAATGATCGGCTTCTTCGGACCGTGGTCCTGCATCGACCGGATGCCCTGCTTCTCCAAATATTCATCGATTTTGGCATCGTCCATCGCGTCCACTGTTACGGCACGCCACAACTTCTGAAAATCCTCATCGATCTGGAAGTTCGCCGACCGGTCGTTGTAGAACAGCACCTTCTTTTTATCGTTCGGTCGCGTGATGAAGACTATTTCCGAGGCGCGATTTTTTAGCACTTTTTCACAGTGCGGAAGCGATTCCTGAACATCGTCCAACAGCACCCCTCCCAGTCCTTTCAGATCGTGCTGCTTCAATAATCGCATCAGACTTTTGCCGTCCTTAATCTTGAACACCGCTTTAAACACGTAGCGACCCTCCGGCGTTACATCAATCTTGGGATTGTTCCTCAAGGCCTCGGTTTGGAGCCACGACTTCACGCTGGAGCCTATGTCTAATTGATTGGTTTCATCCAGAATATCTTCCAGAGTGAGTGGATGATCTTCCCCCTCCTGATGACGCGATCGCATGTGTTTTACAATTTTGGCAAGTACTCCAAAGCGATACTGGGAACTACCAGACATTGTCTTGTAGCTACGGGAGTTGAAAATTCAAATTAGGGTATGCCGTTCATTGGTTTCATTCAAGAACTTACTTGTTGGCATCGATTTTAGGAGGGGCAACCGATGGTCTCGGTTTTTTGATGTCCTTCGGGGCGGCATAGCTAGGTTCGGTACGGGCCTTCTTCTCGACGCTAGAAATCGTAAATAGAATCGAATTGGATGTAAATACTGACGTTGATTGCAATAAGTTGGAATAAGATTTATCCTTACGTTGGCGTAGCCATAGCCCGTCGCTTGAAGGCCTCCCGTTCACGAAGCAATGCAGGATCCATGGTTTTAGAATTTGTATACTAAATACAATATTAAATTTAAATAAAAGCCTTGAAGATATTTTCGTTTCCCAGACAGAAAAATTGAAATATCAAAACAAAAACAATACTCGCGTGATTTTTGAAAACATCGTATGACCAAAAGAGACTCTTTTTGTTTACTTTCTCTTTCGATTATTACATTTACATCGAATTTTTCAGTTTCAGCACAAATTTAAAGAAAATAGATTTATCTATTACGATGAGGTTAAAATATTGCAATAAATCCAAAACTAGCCTATTATTAGCAAAAGAGAGTGTACTGAGGGTAATGAGAGTATCTCACTTGGACTTACGACGTTTTCAAAAATCATGCTAGAATAAAATTATTTTGAGTTGAGTTCCAAATGCGTTCTCGAAAGCTATTGTGAGCAGGGTGGCCAGACCTACCGATTTCTCGGTAGTCCTACCGATTTTTGACTCACCTACCGATTCACAGACGAACGGTTAAAAACCACAGATTTTTCAAAATTCCTACCGAAAACTACCGATTTTTTAACCGGCCACACAAAAACACAGTTAACATAGTAATCTCTCTTACAAACAATTTTAAAGATTTCTGATGATTCCCAGGCAAAGTATTAAAAAAAAAGGAACAGAGTGTGCAACATTTATCTTTTGTGTCACTTTAGCCCCAAACACAGTTCAGCGGAACGGCGACAGAAACGGCAAGATTGACAGATAACATATTGACTAACTGTGACATGCTGCCGTTTCCGTCGTCGTTCCGCTGCATTGCGGAGGGGATTTAACGATATTTATGCATACTACATATTTGATAAACGGCTGTCATATTGACTACTTTGAAATATCGTCAACGGTTTTGTTCAATGTCATAAGTATATTTGAATGAAAATTTACCCTAATGTCCATGAATCAGAAGTTGTTTTGATCTAAAGAAGTAATTTTTGTCTTTTGATTTTTCTTTGAATCTGACAAGTAATTTTTTGAGATTTTTCTAATGATTTCTACATTGGTTCCAAATACTCTATTGCATCTTTGGGAAAACATACTAAAGTATTCATTTTAGTGGGTATTCAAGTTCCTGTGTAGAATAGCTAATGACTTGCTGCCAAATGAAAAGAGCTCTGAATATTTTAGATGGCATTTTATAGAAGTATCCTGTAGTCGACATTATTGTACAAGTCTACATAGTTGGCCACGCAGAAGGTGGCAGGATTTAAGGTCACTCCTGACGGAATCCAAGTTTAAAAGTGCTCGCGTTTTTGGGGGCACACCACTCGATACGGAAGCAACGCACAACTGTCATTTTTATTATTTCACGCATGCTGCGACGCAGCAAAGCTAAATCAACAAAAATGACAGTTGTGCGCCGCCTCTGAATCGAGTGGTATGCTCCCGAAAACGCGAGCACTTTGGTCAGGAGTGACCTTAAATCAAATGCTAATCCGGTATGCAGTTAGTCCATAACTTTGGAAGTACTTAGTGCTAAAAAAAGCAGTGATTCAGATTGTTCAGCGAAATTGACTTTGAATCCGAGACTTAAGCATGCATTTCCCAAGTATGCCGTTCTAGATTCATGTTTATATTTATCAGTTGAGATTCAGATACTTTAAATTATCATACCACTTATTTATATTTTCTGCAGCTTTGAACTACGAATAAATTGGATGATTTAAATATTTTGCAACTGCATTGGTATTTGAATGTGCAAATAATTCTTTAGACGAATCGACTTTACATTTAAAAGACTTATCTGAGCAGCAAAATAACTAATATTTTTATTGAAATAGATTTTCAATATAAATGGAACAGTGTTGAAAAAAACATGAACTTTCGATCAAAATCACGAAATCGATAACAAACCACTGAAGAAGTTTTCAAGTAGAAAACGAAGTACGTATCTGTTGGTATAAAGTTGATTATATTGGAAGTAAATGGAATAATCGTAAAATTTTATAACTGTAAAGTAGATCCAGTTGAAAACCGAACTGAGCTAATGCGACAATCGCAATTTATCCCATTTCCGGATGTCGTGCGCATCGCGAGTAGTGCGCATCTATGCCATAGCCGTGCGCCATCATGCGCACCACTCGCGATGCAGTTGCAGCATTTGGAAATGGGAGAAAATGCGATTGTCGCTGCTCAGTACTACAATATGAACTTTGTTCTACTTTGTTTCTGGTTTATCTTGAAAAACTGTTAGAAATTTAAAAATGAATCTGAACTTGATTTGTTCAGTGAACAATAAAGCTGCAAAGCGGCAATCTCGGCAGCAATATCCTGATTGAAGGTGCGTTAATAATAAAATATTTAATGATGAAAATATCATATATTGAAAATAGTTTTAATGAGATTTCCCTACATGATGATGAGTGTGTAATGTGAAATCACTGAGCCCGTGTATCCGAGGCATCCTGGCTACGATCTAGTGATGAGATAAACAAATGGGTGTCTGTCAGTAGCCTGGAAATTACCAATCGATATGATTTGATAAATTTCTCGGCCTACCGATAACTACCGATTTTTCTACAGTCAAGCTACCGATTTATCAATAACTGATCTGGCCACCCTGCTTGTGAGTGTCTGATCTGACGTTCTGAATCAACTGTGGCTACCACTTTAGGCCTTAACACGCTCGTCCGAGCGAACTCAAATTTGGGTCAATTTAGATCATAATCGAACCTCGAAAAAAAACCGGCTCAAAAGGGCCTATCAAATATTACGTAACGCAATAGGGGTTACCAAGGAAATTGTAATTCCGTCTCTACACAGCAAAAAAAGTTGTTGAATATTACATCGAAATCGCTGCAACCCATTGAATCCATCGGCTGTTGAATATTACACTGCGCGATGTACACAAGAACCTTCTGTGTAAAGAATAGGAGCGATGTAATTTTGTCTCGATGTAATAAATTAGACGACGTAATTCATGCAATGTAAATGTATATAATGTAAAACAGTACTCGAAAATTTGTGATTTTCTTTCATGAAGTTAGTGTTTCATTTAATTTTATTGTAAATATATATTTATTAAAAAAAATTGAAAAAACATAATTAATTAAAATTGGAACTGGCGTTGTGAACTTGATGGTTTTGCTACATCAACGGTCTCCTTTCCACACAGAGAGGGGTCCATTAGTGGCATGGCAGCATTATTTTTTTCATCCAGCCTAATGCCGGAGTGTCCTCTACAGTATATAACAGTCGTATCCATTCAACGCGGTCCATGGCTGTAAGCACCATCCAATCAGTCTATGAATGGTCCGTAAATCCGTCCGCCTTCCACCTGATCGATCCATCAATGATGCTTGAGGTTATACCTTTAGTTGAATTCAGTGACCTTCACGGACACGGACGCACTTATTCAGTCCGTAGATTCGGATTAGACATTCGGTGTCCTATAAGAGAAAAATGATTAATTACAGTTACCATAGAGAATTTTATGTTTAAACATTTTCTGCAGCTAATCTGCTAACGCTACATAACCAAATTTTATCAATATTGGTGCACTTCAAAAGAAATTGTCCTGCTGGATTCTTTAGAGAATTCTTTGTGAGGTACCGAATAAAATCCTTCTAAGATTCAAAATAGAATCGTTCTGAGATTCCGAAGAAAATCTTCTGGAGTTCCAAAGAATATTCTTCTTGATTTCTGAAAAAAAGATTCTGAGATTCCGAGCGGAGTTCTTCGGTGTCATTCCTGGGAATCCTTCTGGGATCCCAAAGAGAATCTTTTTGGTATTCCAAATCTGGTCTCTCTGGTATTCAAAAAAAAATCTCAGATTCCAAACCTAATTCTTCTGTCATTCGTATCAGAAACCTAGGGGGATTCCGAAAAGGATTCCGAAGGGAATCCTTCTTAGATTACATACAATGAAATTAATATGAAATTCCGAATGGAATCCTTCTACGATTACAAAGGGAATCCTTGTGGATTCTTGAAATTCCGAACGTAATTGTTCCGGAATCCCGAAGGGGAGAATCTTTCTTGTATTCCGATTACAATTTTTCTGATATTCCGAACGGAATCCTTTTGGGGTTCATCGATGACTACAGTAAGTATACGGTGGTCTATTTGATGCGTCAAAAATCCGAAGCGCTCGAGAAAGTCAAGGAGTACGTCGAAATGGCCAAGACGCAGTTCGGAAAGAAACCCAAGATTTTGCGGTCCGATCGTGGTGGTGAGTACACCGGCAAGAAGTTTCAAGGGTTCCTCAAGCAAAACGGCATTGTTGGTCAACTAACAGCACCGTATTCCCCACAGCAAAATGGTGTGGCCAAACGGAAGAATCGGCACCTTGTCGAAATGGCCAGGTGCTTGCTCATCCACGGTAACCTGAACAACCGTTTCTGGGGAGAAGCGGTAATGACGGCCAACTACATGCAGAACAGACTGCCGTCGCGCACCATACGAACGGTGGCACGGAAAGAAGCCCAATCTCGGACACATCCAGCGGTTTGGCGTGGACGCGTACTGTCTTGTGCCAAATGCGAAGCGCGGGAAGCTGAATCAGAAGGCTATTAAGCAAAGATTCGTCGAATACAGCGAGGTGTCAAAGGCGTACCGCCTGGTCCACGAAGCAACAGGGAAGGTAACTATAAGTCGAGATGTTAAATTTTTGAATTCTTGCGGGGCCGGTCCAGGCCGGGTGGAAGAATATCTGGTTGTTCCATCGATCACTTTCCAACGGATGAATAAATCGAATCCGATGACGACGAGGTCTGGGATGTCCCAGATGAACTAGATGAGTAAATCGATGATGAAGTTGAGCCGCAATTCGGCGGCGCGAGTGCGACGGTAGATACGCCTCGAGGATCGATGAGACTCAACCTTGATGTAATGCCAAAGCGGTATGCTTGCAGTGCACAAACTTCGGTTCAGAAGGAGCCTGAAACATTGAAGCAAGCGCTGTCCAGTCCGAACAGCACCGAGTGGCGCAAAGTGATGAAGGAAGAACTGGCGTCAATGCAAGCGAACGATGCCTGGGATTCGATCGACCTGCCGGTCGGAAGCCGCGCCATCGGATGCAAATGGGTGATCTTTCTGAAGCGGGACGAAAATGGTAATGTAGCTCGTTACAAAGCCAGGTGGTGGCGCAGGGGTTCAACCAACGACACGGAACGGATTATGGAGAAGTTTTTGCACCCGTTGTGCGACACGCCACGTTTCGCACTTTGATGTCTGTAGCTGCCAAGAAGAAGATGTGTGTCAAGCAATTCGACGTCAAAACGGCGTTCTTGAACGGCAACCTTGAGGAGGAGATCTCCATGAAGCAGCCTTCAGGGTTTGTCGTCAGCGGCGAGGAAAGCAAGGTATGCCGTTTGAAGAAATCCTTGTATGGGCTTAAGCAAGCGGCCCGTGCCTGGAATCAGCGTCTTCATGCGGTTCTGCGAGGCAGATCCCTGCCTGTATAGGAAACGAGTCAGTAGCAAGTGGTGCTACGTTCTCGTCTATGTTGATGATCTCATCGTGGCCAGTGAAGATGACTGCATCATTGGTGCGTTGAATCGTTGTCCGTTCTGTCGGCCTACAGGACGCAAAAGTGTCCACCGTGCCAATCGATCCTGGATATTGTAAGATAGAAGAGGACGGCAATCTGCTCCCAAACAATTTGGAGTGCCAGAAAGTAGTTGGACAGTTACTGTATATCGTAGTCAACAGCAAACCTGACATCGCAGCGGCAATCTCGATCCTGAGTCGCAAGGTGAGTTGTCCAACACAACGTGACTGGGGCGAGCTGAAGCGAACGCTACTTGAAGAGAACGGCGGACTTAAAGATTCGTTTGAGCAGCAGCGGTGATTCGTCCGGTCTGATCGGTTTCGACGATGCCGATTGGGCGGAATGTCGCACCGATCGGAAATACAACAGCGGGTACGTGTTCCAGTACTGTGGAGGCACAATATCGTGGGCTTGCCGGAAGCAAACCTGTGTCCCCTTGTCTACAGCAGAAGCGGAGTTTGTAGCCCTTTCCGAAGCATCCCAGGAGGCGGTTTGGCTGCAAAGATTGTTGGAGGACCTAGGTGAAAGAACGAAGATATTAGTACATGAAGATAACCAGAGCTGTTTGAAGATGCTGGACTCCGAAAAGTTCAGCAACCGTACGAAGCATATTTCGACTAAATATCACTATGCCTGAAAACGAAATTAGCTGTTCGCTACGAGTACTGTTCGACCGAAAGGATGGCAGCGGATCTGCTAACAAAGCCAATCTCGAGGTTGCGGTTGGAGGTACTTCGGCAGCAAAGTGGCCTGCACAGTAGCGTTGAGGAGGAGTGTCGAGAGTATGCAACGCAGCATGTTAACAGCAATCGAAGCAACCCATGCTTTTGAATTTTTATTTTGAATTTCTTTAGTTTGATACTGAGTAATAAAGACGTTTTCTAATTGTAGTCTTCAGTACTTTTCAAGTACAGTCCGATTTGCTCCCACTTGCGACAACAGGATCCCGAATGAACATTCTTCTGAGGTTCCGAATGGAATTCTTCTGCGATTTAAAAGAGAATCCTTTTGGGGTTCAAAACGAATCTCTCTGGGATTCCAAAGAAAATTCTTCAAGGATTTCATAAATAATCCTTCTGAGATTCAGAAGGGGATCGATTTTGGATTCCGACGAAAATCCTTCTGGGGTTACAGAGATTTTTTACAGAGAAATCCTTTAGTGATTCCAAGAGGGAATTCCTTGGGGATTTCAAGGAGGCATCTCTTGGGGATTCCAAAGGGCATCCCTTATTTTATTTATTATCAGACTAAGGCCGGAGTGGCCTGTGCTGCACATAAAAGTCTTCTCCATTCAGCTCGGTCCATGGCTGCACTTCGCCAACCACGCAGTCTGCGGAGGGTCCGCAAATCGTCCTCCACCTGATCGATCCACCTTGCCCGCTGTGCACCTCGCCTTCTTGTTCCCGTCGGATCGTTGTCGAGAACCATTTTCACCGGATTACTGTCCGACATTCTGGCTACGTGCCCGGCCCACCGCAGTCTTCAGATTTTCGCGGTGTGAACGATGGATGTTTCTCCCAACAGCTGATGCAACTCGTGGTTCATTCGCCTCCTCCACGTACCGTCCGCCATCTGCACCCCACCATAGGTGGTGCGCAACACTTTCCTTTCAAAAACTCTCAGTGCGCGTTGGTCCTCCACGAGCATCGTCCAGATCTCGTGCCCGTAGAGAACTACCGGTCTTATAAGCGTTTTGTAGATAGTCAGTTTGGTACGGCGGCGAACTCTATTCGATCGGAGCGTCTTACGGAGTCCAAAGTACGTACGATTTCCAGCCACTATGCGCCTCCGAATTTCTCTGCTGGTATCGTTATCGGCGGTCACCAGTGAGCCCAAGTACACGAATTCTTCAACCACCTCGATTTCGTCACCACCGATAGAAACTCGTGGTGGGTGGCTTACATTGACCTCTCTTGAGCCTCTTCCTATCATGTACTTCGTCTTCGACGCATTGATGACTAGTCCAATCCGTTTAGCTTCGCATTTCAGTCTGATGTAGGCTTCCTCCATCCTCTCAAAGTTACGTGCCATGATATCAATGTCGTCGGCGAAACCAAATAACTGGACGGACTTCGTGAAAATCGTACCACTCGTGTCAATCCCTGCCCTTCGTATTACTCCCTCCAAAGCGATGTTGAATAGCAGTGCTTACTACGGTGCTTACTTCTACTCGCTTGTTTCGCTTAATGCTTAGGTACAAGGAATGTAAAATAACAACATTGCCAATGACAACGACATTATCCTTTCTTGTAAATGTTGGGACAAACTCAACTCGCAATAAGCGTTTGTCCCAAACTGCAACAGAATAGGACAATTATCGCCTGCCACGCATTTTGAGAAGTTGTCGGTTTCCGATGATGTTTTTGGTTAAATTAGTATCAGTTATCATAGATTAGACATAAACTTAACCATCTGTTGACATGGTTTGCGTTTTACTTCTGAAATAAGCAAGTTATCGCAGTTTGAAAAGTTTACAACAATTACCTCTCCATGTTTGTTGCAAATAAAATGGAACGCAACAATGTCTTTATCCTCTGCAGATGGAGACAAAGAGTTATCGCTATTCTCTTTTGTCGCTTGTTTTTCGCATTTTTCAGCGACAATTACATTCCTTGCTTAGGTATAAACTTGAAGAGCCAGGAGCTAAGCACCGTAGTAAATTTACCTAGATAAGTACCTAGATAAATTATTATACCTACGCATAGTATAAATAGTGTAAGCTGCGATCATTTTTTTCAAGTCGAGTCAAGTACGAGACACTAAAGACGGCCTTACTGTTGAAGTCGAAATACGTATCTGTCAAGATACAATTAAGTGGTGGAATTCAATGGGATTGTATTAACTCGTCTTATGACAAGTGAAGACATTCCACTAAAAAGCTCAAAATAAAATAAAGTATTCGGTTTGGAAACCCGAATGAATTCGTTCCGAGATACGGTTCGGATTTCCAAAAGCATTCCGTTCGAAAACACATAAAGATTCCATTTCGCAGAAGGATTTCCAGTATTATTTTCTTCATAAATTCAATAGGATTTGGTTAATTATTGGACCCTGAGGAAGTCTACGTGGAATCCCTAAAATAATCCCATGGAATCCTTAAAGGATTTCTTATGGAATCGCTAAAAAATTCCATGTAATCCTTTAAAATATCCTGTTTGGATCTCTAAAGGTTTCTTCGTGAAATCTCTTGAGGATTCCTTATTAATTTATTTATTTATTTATTACCAAATTATGGCTGGAGTGTGCAATACATAAAAGTCTTCCCCGATGTCCTTTACTAACGATGAGGACATTGCAAAAGCCTTGGTTGATCTGATAGATAACGTGGACTGAACTCGAGAACGTTTTGGAGAACCTTGAACCACTCGTATTTCTGAAAATTGAGCACTGACTTGACGTTCAGAATGACTAAACTTGATTGGATATTCAGAATTATCAAACAATGCGGTATAGCATTATAATCAAGGAATTTAGGTTTACATAATTAACATATGCTTATTGAACCGGATTGGATACATAGCAACAATGAGGACGACAAGGCAAAAGCTTTGGTTGATCTGATAGACAACGTAGACTGAACTCGAAAATGTTTTGAAATACCTTGAGCATCTCGTATTCATGAGAATTGGGTTCTTCATTACGCATAATGCTTGTTAAACCGGATTGGATATATATCGACGATGAGGACATTGCAAAGGCTTGGCTGAGCTGGTAGATAGCGTGGAATGAACTTGAGAACATTTTTGAGTACCTTGAGCAACTTGTATCCAAGGAAATTAAATTTTTCATGATGCACATATTCTTATTGAACCGGATGGGGTATACATATACCAACGATGAGGACATTGCAAAAGCCTTGGTTGATCTGATAGATACCGTGGCCTGATCTCGAGAACGTTTTGGAGAACCTTGAACCACTCGTATTTCTGAAAATTGAGCACTGACTTGGCGTTCAGGATGACTAAACTTGATTGGATATTCAGAACAATCAAACAATGCGGTATAGCATTCAAAATTTTAATATTCATTTGTATGCTTTCAGAGGCGAAATCTTCGAGAGCGTTTTGGAGTCCCTTGAGCAACTCGTCTTCTTCTTCTTCTTATTGACATTACATCCCCACACTGGGACAGAGCCGCCTCGCAGCTTAGTGTTCATTCAGCACTTCCACAATTATTGACTGCAAGGTTCTAAGCCAAGTAACCATTTTTGCATTCGTATATCATGAGGCTAACACTATGATACTTTTATGCCCAGGAAAGTCGAGACAATTTCCAATCCGAAAATTTCAAGAAAACAAAATTTCAGAACATTGCTTATCTAGATAGACGTATTTCAACACTTTAGTTCATTACATGATTAATCTAAATCTAGGTCGCTAGGCTCATCGTTCTGATGCAAAAATTATGAAAGAGTAAAAGTGTTAAACTGACACATAAAATTCAGATTTTTTCATTAAGTTATTTTTGATTTACTTATACAGTCCCTTCCCGATTTTGGCAACACGACCTGATTTTAAAGTTGCCAAAATGGGGTGTTGCCAAAAACGGGAAAAAAATTTCATACAAAATTTCAATTTTTTTTTGTTTGCATGATTGAAGCTAAATACGTAGAAAATGTACTAGAAAGTATGTGGAGTGTGTTTAAGTGATGCACGTGCATTATAATTGACATTTTTGCGATATTATTCATAACTCGGAGGTTGTAGTTCGAACAAAATTGAATCAAACTCAAGAATGGTAATCAAACGATAATGTATCTAACTAGCCAATTTCATAATACAAATTGAATAATAAATAATATTTGGAATTGAAAATAGCGTCGACCACGTCCTTACATAAATTTGTGGTGATAAAAAAAAACGTTTCTATTGTAGGCAAACTTTCTTGTGGTCGGTGTGATTAAGAGTAAAGTTCTGTACAATTTTCGCTGACATTATGGGAAAAATAAATGCAAAGCATAAGACATTCCATTGTTTTAGAAAATGGTAACGTAAATCTGCATTCTCCAAATTGGTCAAGCCAAGTGTATCCAATATAGTGTGAGTATGGGTTAACTACACTCGACTACACTGCCACTAACCGCAAGTCGAGCACATCTGTATATGGGCCTCCATATACAGATGTGCTCGACTTGCGATTAGCGGCAGTACAGTTCACTTTCATTATTATGTGTACTTGGGCTCACTTGACCTCCGATAACGATACCAGCAGACAAATTCGGAGACGCAACGTGGCGGAAAAGCGTACGTACTTTGGATTCCAAAAAACAATCCGATCGTATAGAGTTCGCCGCCATACCAAACAGACTCCCTCATTAAACAGGTGGCGGTAGTCCTCCTTGGACACGAGTCCTGGACAATGCTTGTGGAGGACCAACCCGCACTTGGAGTAAAAATTGTTCTACACAACGATCCGACAGGCACAAGAAGGCGAGGTGTGCATAGCGATCAAGGTGGATCGATCAGGTTGAAGAAGATTTACGGACACTCCGTAGACTTTTTTTTTTTTTCCTAAACAATGGAGGGGGAATCTGCTCAACAGACATCCTGGGTTGACCAGGAAGTGCTGGGTTAGGGGCCACCTCCAATGAGGGAGGCAGGACTGCATCCCCGACCAGCTAAACCGTTTCCATTGCCGCCAAGCCCATCGTCCCTTCGGTACAACCAGAAAGTAATGCTTCAAAGGGGGGCCAGTGCATAACGCACCCTCGAGGTTAGCTGCGTGTCCTTGCAGCATCGAACATCGTGACTCGCTTTTTTAGAAGAGCACCATGGTGTCGTGCCAGCGCATTGCCGGCTTTCCATGTGGCCTTACCACGCCCTATGTCCTCGGAAGGTGGGCAGGGTCGACTTCGCGCCTGCTTCCCTCTGCACGACTGGTATCAAGAATGATGATGCCGCGTGCACCCCAAATTGACCTTTCTGCGATAGGGCCTATTCGCCAGCACACAGAGGGACTTGCCGACGCGGTGCCTACGCCTGCCCCAGCCTTGACGAGGACCCCTTTCCGTCCTCGGGCTCGGAACCCGCCCGGTTGACCGACGCCGCGAAAGCGACGATACCATGTTGTTCTTCACGCGGCCATTTGTTCGATAAAAGGATCGAGTTCGACCACAGGGCACCGGTATGACCCATGAAGCCAACTCCGAACCCTTGGACCACCTCTTATTTGCGCCTGAACTAGCCATTCCTCGAGTCCACGCGCCACCTTCTGTGTAGCTCCGAGACGATTTGGACGATAGCCGATAAAACGGCGTTCCAGCCAACTTCATCTTTACACATCCTCCGGACTAGGTTGTCTGGGGTAGTGTCCAGACCACATGTGGCAAGCATGTGGTCACGCATTGTGCGAAAACGCGGGCACACGAACAACACGTGTTCCGCCGTTTCCTCTAAACCAACGCACACCGGACACTCGGGCGAGGCCGAGTGTCCGAACCGGTGTAGGTACTGTCTGAAGCAACCATGGCCTGTAAGGACCTGGGTCAGGTGGAAAGTGATTTCCCCATGGCGCCTCTTGACCCACGTACCTATCTCCGGTATCAACCTATGAGTCCATCTACCCTTAGTGGAACTGTCCCACGCACGCTGCCATTTGACCATTGAGGCCAACCTGACAGTCCTACGGATGCCTCTCGTGCCGCGCATTTCGAAGCACTCTATGTCTTCACCGATAACTATGTCGATAGGCATCATACCGGTGATGACGCAAAGTGCATCGTGCGACACGGTACGGTACGCGCTCGCAACTCTTAGGCACATGAGCCTATACGTACTTTCTAACTTCGTTCTGTAGCAGTTAATACGCAGGGCCGTGCCCCAAGCTGGCCCCCCATACCTCAGTAGACTGCGTGAATGGTAACGTACAGCAATGGATGGAGACGACTGTTATGTACCGCAAAGGCCACTCCGGCCTTAGGCTGAATAAGTAATAATAAAACCACATGTGACGCATCACTCGCCTATCGAAGCAGCTAGAATTACGCCAGCGATCTCATGGGAACTTCACAGGAGGTACTCCACTTCTGATACTTCGCCATCACAAACAGAACACTCGAGAGCAAGCATTAGAAGTGTGAGTGAGCATTGTGAGCATTGATCTATTGCAATCGTAGCATCCACAGCCAATGAGTGAACTGCCTCGCTCAGATGGATACCAAACCATGAGTAGGAGCTATCGTTGTTGTGATAAACAATGAGCGTGGTGAGGCATCCATGTAAGCTACGATTTGCTGTGTGAAATGCTTCATTTTTCCATAACGGCGATAGAGACTCATTTACACAGAAATCATCGAGAGTGTTTGTGAATAAAAAGTCCAAATAGCAATTTTGTCGATTTTTCACATGATTGATTTGATTCAAGCCTAAACATGCAGTTTTTTCAAAAATAAATTGTAAAGTCTCATTTTCACCGACAACTGGCAGCAAAATACTTTCATTCTCAGAATCTGGAATGAAGTCTGCATTACGTTGGTTGAAATCGCCGTAAATGTGAACTTTGAATTCAGGAGGAAAATGGGAAATAATTTCATCGGCATTATGGAAGAACTTTTCATATGAGGATTTACAAGCTTGATCTGGAGGAAAGTACACTGTTGCAAAAATGTGAGTTTCACCATCAATATGCGTTTTACCCACACATGCTCAAATTCATTAAATTTGGTAGAATCAATGAGCTCCGAATTATGTTTTGAGGAAATTGCGATGAGAACACCTCCGCCAGACATTCTTTGCGCTAAGACGAGATCTCGGTCATCTCTAAAAACATTATAATCACTACCAAAAACTTCCTCGCTTTTAACGCTTTCTGACCAACTTGTTTCAGTTCCTAAAATAACCGAGAAAGAGGAACTCAAAATTTGTTTATGTATTTCGTTCATTTTGATAGCACTTTTCATACGATTGAAGTTCTGACAGTATACAAGTAGTTCTGTTGCCTGTGCGTTTGATGAAGTTTTTGGTAGTTCGTCAATACCATTACAATTTTCTACGACTTCCTCCAATGAGTGCGTTAAGTTGATCGGAAGTACTATTTGTTGGTCACATTCTGCATCTCCCGACTGCGTCAATTCCTTTAAAAACCCGTCTGTTGGCAGGAGCATGAAGAACCATTGCTTTCCTCTAAGGAGTTCGTCAATTCTGGCAAAAACACTGACAGACACAGGGCCTCGGCGATGGAGATATTGCGTTGGTTGTTCTTGAATGGTTAGCAGCAAAGTATGGATTTAACACCTCTCCTCTCCGAAAAGCGATGGTTGGGCGGTACGGGTGTTGGCGGTCGCGAAAAGTGTTCCTTAGCCGCCGCGAGCAGCTCTCTATCGCGCGGAAGTATAGGTGTATGGCTGTTTTTGTTTGTCACTGCGCCACGGTGGGTAGTATGGTGGTGTTGATCAGTCTTATTGTTACAATAATTCCGTTTATGTTTCTGCTTATCACGCGATCTGTCTGTTTTTTCTGCTTCTGTCGACGAATGCATGCATCAAACTCCGACCAGTCCCGTTTCCATATCCACCTCCCTTTCCAGCGCCATAGTGGGTCATAATCGCGCGGTTCCTTGTACTTTGCGTGGAAATTTAATTCGTCACGTGTCTTTTCTGGAATGGGGCGAGGCAGATTCAAATCAGGTTGATTATTTGATTCGAGGGACTGTAGACCATTAGTGTTTTTAGGTTCGGCAGCCAATTCCGTTTCGAGCGATTGCAGTGGGCTCTCGTTGTGGCATCCCATGATGTTGGTTGAAAGCGTTTTCAATTCATCTAGAATGTCAGTCCCCAGCCACGGGTTGGAGCACATGGTTACTGTAGAAGATAAATCCAGGGTGAGGCTACTAATTCGCCTCATTTCTTCGTTTAAAATTTTCATTTCTTTGGAAATGTCAGTTCTCATCGACTCCACTGAATTTGTTATAGTCACTTGTGCCATGGACATATCCAACGATTGATTAATTACAGAATTTCCAATAGAATCGTTGATCTTCTTGGATGTCAGCAATTTTTTTATTTCGCCCAGGTGAGCTTCGAGTCGATCAATGGCTTCATGAATTATGCCATCGCTTGTATTATTTACCGCTGCGCGATGAATCACTTCAGTGTTTTTATTAATTTGGTCTGCCAATTGCTCCTGTTGTTGCACTAGTGCATTGAATTCAAAGCTACCAGTAACAAGATTTTGGCATGGGGCACAAGGCACATAGGCTTCCATTGGTGAGCGATGAAGATCATTAAACGGTGAATCATCGGACGTCCAATTTCAAAGCTCTTAGGAAGCTCATAATTTGCCCCGCGGCAGAACATCAAGTTGGCTTAGATTAACCCGATTTTTTTCTCATGATCTGATTTTTTTCAATGTCTGCTCGAGAGCCTTACATGTTACCAAACTCTTACCATTACTGTTGAACTGTTGGCAAGCATGCTGGAATCAAAAGGCTCGTTATGCAATTGACACATCAGGAAACTGGAAAAGCCAACAGTGTTCTGATATTAATCGCTAGACAAATTTGCATCAATTTTAAACAATAAGACTCTTTGAAATAAATGGTTGCTTATTATCTGAACGGGAATGCAGCAGAAAGACGGATAAAATGATAAAATGATAGTTTCTCGGCTGATATCAGAAAGAGGCGCATAATGAGCAAAACGACTTGATGGCTATAAAGCGCATTTAGAAAATCGAATGTACTAATCACTAGCAATTAAACCTACTGGGGTTTGCTTGCTCCTGGATCACTCATGCAGTATCGGTTGCATTCCATGTAAACAGCGGACTTCGCTTAATAGGTGTTGTACTATGTACAACGGTGTGAGTCAGCTTGTTGACGACAAAATCAGTGAGAATGCCAAAAAATACGACAATCTACGGTGGGCTGGTTATATAAGGGAAGGGTGAATAGGAACATGAAAAACGAGAATTAAAAAAACAGAAAAGTTTAATAGAAATTGTTTGCAATGAGCGGTGATACGAGTGGTGATTCATTATTTCAGTGAAAGTGCCCACTATTCGTACAGAGCCCATAATACGCATATAAACCTTTAACGGTAAAACGGTAATGGTTTTGTTTATCCTATTACACATTAATAAAAAGGTTTTAGCTCTAAAAAGTGAGAAAAAAAAATTTCGAGGTTGTTGCCAAAATCGGGAAGAAAATGTTGCCAAAAACGGGTGTTGCCAAAATCGGGGGTAGACAAAAACGGGTGT
Source organism: Armigeres subalbatus (assembly GCF_024139115.2). NCBI lineage: Eukaryota > Metazoa > Arthropoda > Insecta > Diptera > Culicidae > Armigeres > Armigeres subalbatus. Next base: position 37,569,417 of record NC_085140.1, on the reverse strand, counting down.
TGCCAAAATCGGGATGGGACTGTATGTTGAACTCTCCAATCTAAGGCAAATATTAATAACTCCTAATTTTCGTCCGATTAACCTGACATTTTTATGTATCAAAGGATATAAGAATATTGTAATGTGATTTGTGTTTTCCGTATTTCATTCTATATAACAACCTATCCTATCCTACCTGTGGTCACGCGTTAGCTTCGCTACCTCCCGTTGGCGCGAAATTACCGAGTTTAAAGAGCTACCTGATAAATATGCCGGGACATACAATCAGTCTGCCTAGCAGCCGATTCACTGTGAATCGGTAAAGGTGCACTGAAGTGCTCCAAATATGATATGATACACATATGAATATTATTTTCAGTGACGTCAACCCCCGTTGACCTTGACTTGGGAATTTTTTGACCGGAATCGCAGGATGTCCAGAACAATTTTCTTCGGAATTTCAAAAGGATTTGGTTTGTAATCCTAGAAAAAATCCGTACAGCTTTGCAAAAGGTATATTTTTTCAGAAACCCAGAAAAATTCCTTTCAAAATCCGAAAACGATCCGAACATTAACATAATTCATTTCAAAATTCATCGCAATAAAAGGATTTCGTACGGTATCCCAGAAAGTTTTTCTTCGCAGTCAGACTATTTTTCTTCGAAATCGCTGAACGATTCTATTCTAAATACCGTGTTGTGCCCTTATTCCGTTCACCTAAGACAATACGCTATGTCTAAAAGCTCTAAAAAATAGCCGTTTAGTATTTTGAAGCTGCAATTTCACTACATAGTGTCATTTGCTATATACAATTGAAAATAAAATATGTTGGGATGCATTCATAGACTTAGGCTCCACTACACTACAAAAAAATCAATAATTTTTAACATGTGTAACGACACATAAAACAACCAGAAACCATTCGTTATACATTTTATTAAGGCTCTATGACCTTCAAAATATACATATACCCTTAAAAAGCCTGAGTTATGGAGAACAATTGCATTCACTTTCAAAATATATGTGGCGACTAATAGTCAAAAACCATAACATCTCACACATAAAACTTAAAATGTTGGAACATGTCTTTGATACCAGCTCGGTGCCGGCGCGGCGGTACGAATCATGAGAAGTGCGAGAAGAAAAAAATGGCGAGTAGACGCTCGTTGATCAATTTCATGTGCGCTGAAAATGAATATTTTTGCAGGTAGGCTTCATAGTATTTAATGAATTCAATCTTTATTCAACCTATAAACATTTTCTGTTTTCTTCGTACATCAGGATGCAGTGCGAGTGGAATAAAGGCGTTAAATATCAGTGATCCAGATGCAGCGCGAAAGGACAAAAGACGATAGACAACAATAAGTGATTCCGATGGAAGGCGAGCGGACTGAGTTTGAGTGACGACTACTAGATGCAGCGCTAGTGGACAACTTGGAAGCATCCGGCGGCTTGGCGAAAATAAGCACCATTTATCTGTTCCTGTTAGGTTTGATCTCGCAGTTCTATTATACGCTATGGCCCCAGGAGTAGCGGGGACGGAAATGGCAGTCACAGGTTCTAAAGAATTGGTATGCCCCATGGGGCAACTGTTAAACCTTTCACTGTCTATTGCATTGTGTTCGAATCTTGTGGAATAAATTACGTAATGAAAAATCGAGTATGTAGTGAGTTCTGATTTATATTTTTATTTTATATTTTGTATATTTTGAAGGTTAATATTTTAATATATGTATATTGAATATTATAAATAAATCGTATTAAAGAAATGCATTCAATTTTATCTACAAATATAATAATACGAATTGATAATCATAAATAAATTATATGTGTCGTCGCTTATACATTTTCCATAAGTCCCACACATAAAATGGATTAGATTGAAGCTATTGCAAAAATCTATATCGCTCACACATAAACTATATACAGATTTTTTCCACAGTGTAGTAAAAAAATCATTGACAAATTATGTGGTCCTAATTCCAATCATCTGAAATGGCATTGTTCCTAATTCCGTTCATTCGTGTTCCTAATTCCAATCACCCGAAAAAACATTTGATTTCTTGAAGATGCTAATACCAGGCATCATTTTTCTCACAAATCCATCTTTTCATTTATTATAATATTGCAAATAAAAAGCTTAAAATGTAATTTCCTTCCAAATTTAAAATACAATGAATGATATTTCCTTAGTATAGCCAAGTTGACTTTTTTTTCGTTTGTTTCACTTACTATTCGAGATATATTCAACATGAACATTGATGCTAGCTGCCCAGTTGCATCAGGTACCACAGAGAAGGCCAGATACTATTCATTATCGGAGTTTTACTCCTTATCCTCAACGTAATTTTGACTAGAGCCTGGATACTAGGCCTTTAATTCTGACCTGAACCTTCCAAAACAATGTCTCTGTTTGTTTATAATTGTTCGTACCACTGTTTCGTTGAAATTGAATATTCTTTAAAGTTCCGGTTCTTTATAGTACCGGATAACCCTACTTCTACGAAGTATTCACGAATTTCGGTAAAACATAACCTTATTTGCAGCTCAGAGAGGGCAGTATTTTTTTTATAGAAATTCGCCAAGAAATTTCCGGATAAAGCTTTTAAACAAAACGCCACAATTATGGATTGTGCTGTTTAAAACTGTCCGTATTCTCCGGAAACCCTTTCTTAACATTGTCCAGCATTCACTTTATAAATCATCATTAAATCATTAACTGAAAAAACTGTATTTTCCCGGCACGAGTTGAAAAAGGTCCCATAACCTGTCGTTAACGGAATTCCTTTCGGTCTGCCTGCTTGCGGGATAGAATTTCAAATGTTCACCATTCACCACTCATATGGCTTCATGTACGATGTACCTTTTCTCGCTCATAGATTAGATTCTCAAACACAGAACTTTCGGAATCCATCCTCCAAACCCAATGAACGGAATAAGGAACGAGTAGATTTAGATGTACCCTTATTCCGGTCAAGATATTTTTCACTTTTCAGCATTTTCTATCGGGAAAATACAGGCAACAATTTGGTAATACGCTATAATGTTACCTGTTTTGTCTTGTTATGCTGCTGTGTTTGAAATCCGGGACAAATTTTCACTTAAAAATGCTTAAATATTATGACAGACGTTCTTAGCAAGTGGGTTAATGAAAACAGTCAAAATGGCGCTCGTAGTGACGACCAACAAATTTTGTTTAAATTTTCACTATTAATCGCTAAAAATGACGCTGGTTTTCATTTCATTTCATGCATACATAACCATAGAAAAGTATAAGGATATTTTTCTGCTGTTTGTAGACAAAAACTCTTTATTATTTATCATTTTGTCTTGCGTGAACGGAATTAGGCGCTGATTGGAATAAGGGCACAGCACGGTACTAGGATTCCGTTCAAACTTCTAAAAACATTGGAAACCCAACTATCTCGTTCAAAATCCTGAGACACCTTCTGTAATCCCAGAGGGATGCCGTTCGGAAATCATTCAAATCATGTTTGGAATATCATCGAAATCTAACTGATTAAAAGATGCCGTTCGATATCCCAGGTGGATTCTTTTCTCAACCTCAAAAAAAAAAAAATCTTTTGAAATCACTGAAGAATTTCGTCCGGAAAAACAGAAGGATGCCGTTCGGAATCCAAAAAGATTCCCATGCGAAGTCCAAGAATAATTTCCCTAGGAATTGCAGGATTCCGTTTGGTATCACAGGATTATCTTACACTACAAAAAAATCAATAATTTTTAACATGTGTAACGACACATAAAACAACCAGAAACCATTCGTTATACATTTTATTAAGGCTCTATGATCTTCAAAAATATACATATACCCTTAAAAAGCCTGAGTTATGGAGAACAATTGCATTCACTTTCAAAAATATATGTGGCGACTAATAGTCAAAAACCATAACATCTCACACATAAAACTTAAAATGTTGGAACATGTCTTTGATACCAGCTCCGTGCCGGCGCGGCGGTACGAATCATGAGAAGTGCGAGAAGAAAAAAATGGCGAGTAGACGCCTGTTGATCAATTTCGCTGAACCGAAAATGAATATTTTTGCAGGTAGGCTTCATAGTATTTAATGAATTCAATCTTTATTCAACCTATAAACATTTTCTGTTTTCTTCGTACATCAGGATGCAGTGCGAGTGGAATAAAGGCGTTAAATATCAGTGATCCAGATGCAGCGCGAAAGGACAAAAGACGATAGACAACAATAAGTGATTCCGATGGAAGGCGAGCGGACTGAGTTTGAGTGACGACTACTAGATGCAGCGCTAGTGGACAACTTGGAAGCATCCGGCGGCTTGGCGAAAATAAGCACCATTTATCTGTTCCTGTTAGGTTTGATCTCGCAGTTATATTATACGATATGGCCCCAGGAGTAGCGGGACGGAAATGGCAGTCACAGGTTAGAAAGAATTGGTATGCCCCATGGGGCAACTGTTAAACCTTTCACTGTCTATTGCATTGTGTTCGAATCTTGTGGAATAAATTACGTAATGAAAAAATCGAGTATGTAGTGAGTTCTGATTTATATTTTTATTTTATATTTTGTATATTTTGAAGGTTAATATTTTAATATATGTATATTGAATATTATAAATAAATCGTATTAAAGAAATGCATTCAATTTTATCTACAAATATAATAATACGAATTGATAATCATAAATAAATTATATGTGTCGTCGCTTATACATTTTCCATAAGTCCCACACATAAAATGGATTAGATTGAAGCTATTGCAAAAATCTATATCGCTCACACATAAACTATATACAGATTTTTTCCACAGTGTAGAAAATCGGAATAGATACTGTTCGGAATCTCAGAAGGAAGCTATTGTGAATCCAACCAGGATTACGTTCGGTATCTTAGATTACGGTCCGAATCGCAGAAAAATAACATCGATCGGATTGCTCGGGGGCTGTTATTTCCCGATAGATCAAGTGGAATGAATTAATTATTAGTTCTTACCAGACATTTGTGCTGCCCCAATACATGACTCCTTGATGCAGTAAAAACTTTTCAGTTCCACCGGGAATGAAGCTCCATCCTTGTATCATCAGAAGCAGTTACGGTAATGCAAATCTAGGAGCTAATCGTAGTTGTTTCTCATGATTCCAAAAAAAATCCGGGGTCGACATAAGCTTGAAGACTTGTTAGCTCTATCTCTTGCAGTTGAACAAACGGTGCTGAAACATAGGGAAATAAATACTCATCAGTAAATGTCTACACTTTGTTGATAGGTATATTTATAGGTATGTACATTGTACATATACAACAATCGAAACGGCATGCCGCGGCAGTGGGAAGGGATTTTTTTGTCACAGAATAGTTTGATGTTCATAATGAATTTTCAGGTCAAATTTAAATACAAATGGTAAAAACAAATCCGACCAATAAAAGGACATCTGCCAAAGAAGCTGTTTACTTTATGAACCTTAATTTGGATTTTGTTTCAGAAAATATCGTAATTACCTACTTACTCCCTGAGCGATGCTTTTTGTAGTTGTTCCACAATTCGGAACCGCACGGCTAATAGTGACGACGGACGGATAAGAAAATAATAGGTGCGCAGCAAGTTGGATCGATCAGATGGAAGATTATTTGCAGACCCTCCGTAGACTATACGTGGTTGACGACGAGCAGCAATGGACAAGCCGAACGGAATGAAGACTTGTTGACCGGCCACTCCGGCCTCAGTTGAAAGAAATAAGCCTGGAACAAAATACAAATTAGCCATTGTTTAATGAATATAAGAAAAAGATACTTACGTTTTTACAGCCCCACATATTTTGGCAAATACGTGCTTATACATATTTTATTAGGTATACTTTTTTGTACAAGCAATTTGCTTTTTTAAAATTTTCTCCGCGAATCAAGAAACACGCGAAACTTGATTAAATTTCAAGATGGCACCTCAACTGTTTGATTTCCCTGGTCTGTCGAAGTTGTGAAGTGCAGCCAGATTTATTATTGCAGTATCATTCAGTGCAATATTACATCAGTTTTATGTAATGACACATACGCATGTTTGAATCAGTTGGTTGCACATGTTTCTGTGTAATATTATCACTGTTTGCATGTTTATATTACACGAATGTAACGTAACGCCAAATGGGGATTTTGTTCATGTGTAATTTAAAGGCGATGTAAAATTACATAAAATTAATGTAAGTTTGTGTCTGTTTTTCGCATTTACATAGCTTTTTTGGTACATCGTTTAAATTACGTCGATGTGTTTTACATTTTTATTTGCTGTGTACTCAAATTTTGATTAGTTCAAGACAAAATTTTCAAAACGACTTATCTGCTTTTGTAAACAAAGATTCAAACGACGATTTGACTAATCTGATAGCTCTCCCACGCAAACCAACACCACTAATAGGTAGGTGAAGGTTTCCGCTACCTGTTGATGGTGTTAGTTTGCGTGGGAGAGCCATCAGATTCGTCAAATCGTCGTTTGAATCTTTGTTTACAAAAGCAGATGAGTCGTTTTGAAAATTTTGTCTTGAGTTCCACTTTTTACGAAAATTGAGTAAGATTTTCGTGAGAAAAAAAAGTGACGGCAATACAATTTCACTCAGTCTCTGAGTGATTTGAAACGGGTGTGCAGTCCAATTGAGTGTGAACTGCGCAATACAAGATTAGCGATCAAAATCGGTGAAATAAATCACCGAAGTCCGAATCTCCTTTTAAAGGCTACCTTAAAGGTAGCCTCACACCTCGGGAATTTGGTCCGAGGATTTTTTCCCCATGTATTTTTGCATATGCGATGTTTTCGGGATTTAGGCACGGAAAACCAAAATCCCGGCCCCATTTAAAATGCACGGGGACCAAAATCCGGCGGGAAATTTTCCCGATGTGTAATACTAATGACACACTGGTGGTATTCGTACCATGGTACAAGTTGTACCACTAGTGTGTCACCTTGTACCATGCTGGTACAACGTGGAAAACCATGGTACAATATGTACTAGGGTATATAACCGTGGTACTTGTACCACCAGTGTGTCTTTAGTATAAGGTACACTGCCAAAAATATCTATATAAGATATATGTGTCGCCGTTATAAATTTTTGCAATAGTTCCACCCTAATATATTCGATATAGAACCACACATAAATTAAATAATTGCTAATTCGATACCACACATAAAGTTTATTTGGATATATATTTTATTAGTAGTTCGCGTGGAGAATGGTTATGTGTGCGCTGATATACATCATAAGTTAAATCTATGGATTTTTGCCAATAAATATGTGTGGATTTTTAGTAGTGTAGCCTTAAAGGCCACCTTACACCTCGGGAATTTGGTCCGAGGATTTTTTGCCCATGTATTTTTGCATATGCGATGTTTTCGGGATTTGGGCACGGAAAATCAAAATCCCGACCCCATTTAAAGGCTGCCTCACACCTCGGGAAAATTTTCCGCCGGAATTTGGTCCCCGTGTATTTTAAAAGGGGCCGGGATTTTGATTTTCCGTGTCCAAATCCCAAAAACATTGGATATACAAAAATGCATGGGGAAAAATCCGCGGACCAAATTCCCGAGGTGTAAGGTGGCCTTTAAGGCTTCGTGAATCAAAATCGAATTAAACCTAAAAGTGACAGTTCAAAAATTTCCAAATAACCTTGCTCGCAGAGCAAGATTACTTTTGACAGATATTGAAAATTTTTGATAGATGTTTTGTTGGTCTTGCTGGGTAGCACCAGCCATTCTTATGAGCGGGGGATTTCATAATTTCCGAACTGTCACTTTTAAGTTTAATTCGATTTTAATTCACGAATCGCACCAAAGCCTTAAAATGCACGGGGACCAAAATCCGGCGGAAAATTTTCCCGAGATGTAAGGTGGCCTTAAAGGCCACCTTACACCTCGGGAATTTGGTCCGCGGATTTTTTCCCCATGTATTTTTGCATATGCGATGTTTTCGGGATTTGGGCACGGAAAATCAAAATCCCGGCCCCCTTTAAAATACACGGGGACCAAAATCCGGCGGAAAATTTTCCCGAGGTGTAAGGTAGCCTCACACCTCGGGAATTTAGTCCACGGATTTTTTCCCCATGTTTTTTGCATATGCGAATGCGATGTTTTCGGAATTTGGGCATGGAAAATAAAAATCCCGGCTCCCTCTAGAATACACGGTGACCAAATTTCGGCGGAAAATTTTCCAGAGGTGTAAAGGTAGCCTCACACCTCGGGAATTTGGTCCGCGGAGTTTTTCTCCATTTTATTTTTACATATGCGTTGTTTTCTTAATTTGGGCACGAAAAATCAAAATCCCGTCCCCATTTAAAATTCACGGAGACCAAAATCCGTCGAAAAATTTTCCCGATGTGTAAAGGCTATCTTACACAGGGGACTGAAGAGAAGGCTCATACGCCTACTCACCATTCATTCAATATGGCGTACAGTGTTTTTATCGAAATCAATCGATTCAATTTGGGCGAAGTATGAGCTTGCGAGAGTTATGCGTGAAGAGATTTAGCGCGCTCTTGTATGAATCTCTGAAAATATGCCACGAATCAATAGAACTGTTTACGCTAGCCGAACAGCACTTTAGCAGGTTGAAATCGCTGTTATTTTGCCTGTCTTGGTACAGTGATCACCACTTCACTATCCAAGCCGTTCCTGGGTGGACGTTAGGCAGAATAACAGCGATTTCAACAATGCTTGTTCTCTCATATGGCCCTCTGCTAATCTTCAGTTTCTATTCATTTCACACTTGCCGCTCGCTTGCGGTGTCAATCGAATCTTTATCTTCATTACTTTCATCTACTCCCTTTCGCTTTGAGTAGTATAATTATCACCGAAAAAAGCCAATAAATTAATTTCGATAAAGTCACGCGGTGATCAAAGCTTTCCTAATTGTACAGTGTTTTTGTTTAAATTCCGTTTAATTCATGATAACAAAACTTCGGAAGTATTGACGAGCTATTTTCAACACAAATATCATAAAGAGTCTCGGCTCCGTTAAGTGTCATACACGCCTGAGCCTGTCAAATAAATGCAATATATAAAAAAAATATTTTTCAACACAAGGAAGCCATATAAACACAAAAGGTTCGATGAACCTCAACTAATTGCATGTTTTCGCCAGAAGAAGTTAATTGCCGATAACTACTCACTAACTGCCGAGCTAACTGCGTACACAGAAAAAAAAATCCATGGTATTGCCGATTTCACCAATTTGAAGAGTTATGTGTAGATTGTGATTTGCCCGCTTCTTTTTCTCACACCCACTCTCATTTCGGGTTGATCGATTTTTGTTACTGAAATTTACCCAATTATAACCCATTACTCGTTAGTCATATGTAAGCGTGTACACTAAATCGATTCCCGCCATGATTTGACGTCTATTTGTTTTCAGATTGAGCACTCACACACAAATATTATACACGGAAAATCAAACTTTTTTGAGTGTATTGAGTGTGAGAAAAAGATGACTGTGAGAAAAAAAATCTCGCAGAACTCTTAGGCCGGTCGCAATGCTGTTGGGTTTTGTATGACGTGTTTGGAAATCAAACTAGAACTGAAACTAGCAGTTCGCAACGCAGAGTTGCAGTTTTATTTTTCGAGCACTTTTTGAAACTGATTTGCAACTGCTCGACTGGTTTGTTGCAAATAAAACCTGATTTGAAACTTGAATGAAACTGAGTTTCAAATTTATTTAATTGTGTTTGTTTGTTTGAGATGATTGACAAACTCATTGTTGTTCGTATGCGAGGTAAAAACTACCGCGAAAAATGTTAGTTTGTTTTATTTTTGTTTATGAAAAAATAAAACCAAGTTGCATTTCGCTTACAACTCTGCGTTGCGGGCACCAAGTTGTAGTTCTATTTTGACAGTTCTAAATTTTATAACATCAAGCAGTACCAAACTGAAACTGCAACTTCAGCATTGGGACCGGCCTTAGGCCGGTCGCAATGCTGTTGGGTTTTGTATGGCGTGTCTGGAAATCAAACTAGAACTGAAACTAGCAGTTCGCAACGCAGAGTTGCAGTTTTATTTTTCGAGCACTTTTTGAAACTGATTTGCAACTGCTCGACTGGTTTGTTGCAAATAAAACCTGATTTGAAACTTGAATGAAACTGAGTTTCAAATTTATTTAATTGTGTTTGTTAGTTTAAGATGATGAACAAACTCATTGTTGTTCGTATGCGAGGTAAAAACTACCGCGAAAAATGTTAGTTTGTTTTATTTTTGTTTTATGAAGAAATAAAACCAAGTTGCATTTCGCTTACAACTCTGCGTTGCGGGCACCAAGTTGTAGTTCTATTTTGACAGTTATAAATTTTATAACATCAAGCAGTACCAAACTGAAACTGCAACTTCAGCATTGGGACCGGCCTTATAAAGTGCAAAAAGCGCAATATAAATTACTATTTTGTAGACTACGCCATGTTTTTAAAACAACCACAAATTTTCAGTTTCCGCCGGAATTTGGTCCCCGTGCATTTTAAACTGGGAGCTGCGGACTCGATCGAATCCAATTTTCAAGATATTTTGCTTGAAACTCGCAAATTTCCTCGCAAATTTCCAAATTTCCCCAAATCCCGAAAACATCGCATATGTAAAAACGCATAGGGAAAAAATCCGCGGACCAAATTTCCGAGGTGTGAGGCTACCTTACACTGTTAGATGACTTTACCCATTAATGGGTACTGTGTTATTGTTGATATTATTCCCACCGTGAAAAATTCACCCATTTTCTTGAAAAAGCGCCACTACCCATTTTAATGAGTAGTGGCGCTTTTTGAAGAAAATGGGTGAATTTTTCACGGTGGGAATAATATCAACAATAACACAGTACCCATTAATGGGTAAAGTCATCTAACCGTGTAACCCTCGGAATAGTAGTTTCGACCGCAACATTTTTTTGCGTGTATGAACCAATCACCCAAAATGAGTGCTGAATTCGGGTATACACTGAGGAAAATGGACGTACGATTTTCAATCAAACGCCTTATGAAAATTTGCCACAAGAAATCGGAATGAATTTTAATATGTTGCCTTATGAATGATGATTTTCATGTGAAAAAAAGTGAAGTGTGGCAGACTGGGTTCGAATCATGGACGTCGGGGTCGGGAGGCCGGTATGTAGACCACACGTCCATCGACGCTTGATTACTCGGGAAGGTAATTGCGTATAAAAAGCACTGTTGGCGGAATAATCAGTCGAAGATTCATAAAACACCAGTTATGAATTTCGATAGGCCAGTTCGCTACCCAGTATACTACCCAAAAACTGGGTACCAAAAACAGAAGTACCAAAAACGATGTTGGGTAGAGGGCCATTGTACCGCGGATGACAGGCGTTTCACCCTCCTGACCTTGGGAAAATTTTCAGCCGGATTTTGGTCCCCGTGCATTTTAAATGGGGCCGGGATTTTGATTTTCCGTGCCCAAATCGCGAAAACATCGCATATCGGGACTGATTTGAAATTTGGAACTCGCTTGCGATTCGGTATAGGGACAGGGAGAGCATCGCGCTTGAATTTCTCCGACAGAATCACATCACTGTAGAAAAAATCTGTATATAGTTTATGTGTGAGCGATATAGATTTTTGCAATAGCTTCAGTCTAATTCATTTTATGTGTGGGACTTATGAAAAATGTATAAGCGACGACACATATAATTTATTTATGATTATCAATTCATATTATTATGTTTGTAGATAAAATCGAGGATAAAATTGAATGCATTTCTTTAATACGATTTATTTATAATATTCAATATACATATATTGAAATATTAACCTTCAAAATATACAAAACATGAGATGAAAATATAAATCAGAACTCACTACATACTCGATTTTTTTATTATGTAATTTATTACACAAGTAGCGAACACAATGCAATAGACAGTAAAAGGTTTAACAGTTGCCCCATGGGGCATACCAATTCTTTAGAACCTGTGACTGCCATTTCCGTTCCGCTACTCCTGGGGCCATAGCGTATAATATAACTGCGAGATCAAACCTAACAGGAACAGATAAATGGTGCTTATTTTCGCCAAGCCGCCGGATGCTTCCAAGTTGTCCACTAGCGCTGCATCTAGTAGTCGTCACTCAAACTCAGTCCGCTCGCCTTCCATCGGAATCACTTATTGTTGTCTATCGTCTTTTGTCCTTTCGCGCTGCATCTGGATCACTGATATTTAACGCCTTTATTCCACTCGCACTGCATCCTGATGTATGAAGAAAACAGAAAATGTTTATAGGTTGAATAAAGATTGAATTCATTAAATACTATGAAGCCTACCTGCAAAAATATTCATTTTCGGCACAGCGAAATTGATCAACAGGCGTCTACTCGCCATTTTTTTTCTTCTCGCACTTCTCATGATTCGTACCGCCGCGCCGGCACGGAGCTGGTATCAAAGACATGTTCCAACATTTTAAGTTTTATGTGAGATGTTATGGTTTTGACTATTAGTCGCCACATATATTTTTGAAAGTGAATGCAATTGTTCTCCATAACTCAGGCTTTTTAAGGGTATATGTATATTTTTGAAGATCATAGAGCCTTAATAAAATGTATAACGAATAGTTTCTGGTTGTTTTATGTGTCGTTACACATGTTAAAAATTATTGATTTTTTCGTAGTGATCGCTTCGCTCGCACTCGCCGAAAAATGAGGGGGGCTCTTTAAAATCGCGTTTTTTTGCGTTACGTAATATTTGAACGGACCCTTAGAATAAGCCACCCACAAAAAGCCTTTTCGGTTTGACAGCTTACGAACGTCAAACGACGCGATGTTACTTCGCGTTCGTTAGGTTGGCAGCAATCATCGAGCATTCTCTTTCTTTCCGGTCCAAAATGGTAAGCGAGCAAGTTCTGCTGTCGATTCGCTCGTATCAAAATTGTGTTGAAAATGGGTGAATAACGGTTCACACCGAAGTGCAACTGATTCCGTTGTGAAGTAACTGCGCCGGATTGCTGGAGGACCGGTGCGGAATGGTGCTGTTTTGCGGCTGATAATGGAAATTTGTTGTTTAACGATGGACGGGATTGCGGTGAAGTAATGAAGGCAAGAAGTGTTCGTTTGGTTGGCTGCAGATTAAGTCCTTGTGCCATGTGTTTACCTGCGGTATTTGGATCATGAATGGAAGTAACGAAGTGGTTTCCAAAACTTCGATTCAGTGCGTAGCACCAGCAGGCGAGTTCTTCACAACGGAAAACGGCACTGTGATGAATTACGAGCAAATCATAATGCATAGCAAACGACAAGGAAGTTAGTTGCTCTAATTTGTGTTTTTGTTGTGTTCCAGACCTTCACACGTTTTGTGGAGACTGGCCGCGTGGCCAAATGCGCTAGTGGAAAATACAAGGGAAAACTTGTCGCTATCGTCAATGTGATTGACCAGAATCGGGTAAGTTTTTGCTCTGGTAGCCGAATTAAACTTTTGTTTTGTTAGCGTGATGAAGTTATCCCACAGTGGAAACTTGAAGATTAGGAAGAGCCGCCTGACTCATATATGAAGCCAAATCTTCCATTACTGAAAACCTGTGTTTAGAACAATTTGAATGAATTCAATATTCAATGACTACATTAACGGATTCGCGTGTTTGCTTGTAGGTACTCATCGATGGCCCATTAACTGGCGTTCCTCGTCAGCAATATCCCGTGAACCACCTCCATCTGACCAAGTATCGGGTGAAGTTCCCGTACACCGCCAAGAGCAAGGTGGTCCGCAAGGCTCTGGAAGCCTTCAACCTGAAGGAAAAATTCGCGAGCACCAGATGGCAGGAACGTTCCGCCGCCAAGGCTAAGGTGAGTGTTTTCAAAGCAAATAATATTAAGCTTATAGGATTGGGTTTTTAAATGATGAATTTTTAATAATAATTTCATTGATAGGAAAGGCCGACTGATTCAAACATGAAGCCACTTAATTCTGAAAAAATCTTTGAAGGTAGCGACGCTCAACTTTTTATTTTTAAATAATCAATCATCCGTGTATAAGAGCACCACAAGGGAGTCCTCATCGCTATCCTTATTATGCTTTTTTGTGTGCTACTTTAGCGTAGTACTCCAACGCTCCAATTCATAAAAGTATTTAGCAACGTGCTGTACAGTGAATTTTCTTTTTTGATGTTTGGGTTTTCTTCATGCATCCTTTGGAATTTCCTGCGGAATGTTTTACTAAAAGTTGAAGGGTAATCCCTCCAAACATTTGTTCTATAGATTGCTCTCAGATATTTCCTAAAAAAACTTGTTGAAATGTTCCAGGAATGGAAACTCCCGGAAGAATTGTGAGGAGATGTGAGGAAACCGTCTTCAAAGACACAACGAACTCTTCAGGGATGGCTGAAAGAACTTCTCAGAAATTTTCGATGAATTCTCAATGAAAATCATAGAAATACGGAATAACAAACATCATTTTTGGAGAAATTCATAAAGAAATTCTTAGATGAACTCACAGGATTTCTGAAAAAAAAAAACATTTGTAACTATCCCTAGTAGAATTTGTTAAGGAATTTTTAAAAATCTTTCAAAGGGATACGTGGCTGAATAGGATAGGGTGCGAGTCAACAATTGGCAATTGGCTTTGACTACCTTCCGTGCTTAGAAGTTAGCGACATATTAAAAACAGCAGTTTGTTAACCCTTTATAAGGCAGTGACAACTATATTGTCACCAACAAATTATTTGTTTTTCTGTTTATTAACAAAAGCTCTACTTATTATTCCCCATGACAGTAATAGTATTAGTTTTTGGATTTTTGCCGAAATTGTTGGAAACAAAAGCACAAAAAAATATTTCACTTAAAATGCGTTTTCGACTAAAAAATGTAACGTGCCTTGTTTTGATTTGTTTTACGTAAAACCTAATTTTTAAAAATCTTTTATTTATTTTTGTTGCCTGTTTTCCCGCTTGCATGGCAGTGGCAAATATATTGCCACCAATGTTGTACCGCTTGCCTGGCAGTGGCAACTATATTGCCACCAATTTTTCAATGTTTCTGAACTATTTAATGCATAACAAACATACATTTGAGTTTAATACCATGTCAACATTGTGTCCTATTGTTGTTTTTGTTAATTTATTGTTTAGATTCGTCTGCCTTATAAAGGGTAATGAGAGCCCAACCATTGCTTTCGTTCCTTGTCTCAAATTCTCCTCGAAAATATCATTACTGTCCGGAATACTTGTTGATACATTCTCTGGTGTTTTTTTTAAAAACAATTTCCCAAACAGGAAAAAACATCAAGCTCGATGTTTGCAAAACTATTAAAGATTATCGATGCATACGGCGTAGTTGTATATTTTTAATATCAAACTGTTGAGAGTCGCTACTTTTAAACTCACATTTTGAACAATCATTTGCTTCATTATAAGCATAACGACTAATCTCTTTTTTCATCCATTTTCCCACCACCAGCGTTGCAACCTGTCCGACTTCGATCGGTTCAAGTTGCGTCTGGCCCGGTCCGAGCGCAACCGCATCGTCAGCACCCAGTACAAGAAGCTGAAGAAGGAGGTCGTCAACAACGGTATGCTGTTCGGTAAGCCAGTCAAGGGCACGAAACCACTGCCGAAGCGACGCAATCCCATCCCCAAGAAGGAAGGCAAGAAGAAGCGCGTCCGGAAGAACAAGAAGGTCCCGGCCAAGAAGTAAAGTTTACGCTGCTTCTGACGCTTAACAAAAGGGAGTGATTAAAATAATACGTGCGAATGTGTGTTCCGAAGAATTGGGAGAAGAAATATACCTAATTGCTAAAAAGTAAACAAAACTACGTTAAAATAAGATGGAAGATTATGTTCTAAGAATTTTATTTATTTATCTCATTTTATCCCTTGTGTGACTCGTACGCAGAAAACAGACATTTGCGCTTCCTTAAATTCAAAGGAATGAATCCTTTTGATAACCGTCACTTTAGGAAAAATCCAGGGAAAAATTACTTTGAGTATGGTCATAGGCCAGGGTTTGAATCCAAAGGAGAATGAGAAAGTCTCTCACTTATCATGTCTGTATACACTCTCGATAGGTCATACCGTGAAAGACGTTTTTCGGTAGCTGTAATGATAATGAACTGATTCGGGGGGCTACAGCCCATGATAAATTTCTTTTAATAAGCCCCAATTGCGGGGGGCACCGGTTCTAATGATACATTTCAACTTGCTTTACACAGCTGTGCGAAAAAAATATGGTCCCCAACATAAAATGAGCGAGAACAAAGCGTTCGGTGGGGGCCGCCTATCCGAATCAGTTTTTTTTTCAACTTGTAATACAAGTGTGATTGTTTTGTTTTCATGGCTTGTTATAACTCGAAGAGGTTTTTGCCTCTCTTTTATCGTTGTTCGTTATCTATCGAGAGCGATTTCTGCAAACCCTGTCATAGGCATATCAGGGGTTAGTGGAATTTATACTATTGCAAACTGCTTGGAACTGTATTCTGTGCATAACCAAATACAGCAACAGTTGGCTAACGCTAACTGGGAGCTCTGGGACAAATACCAGTTTAAAAGCTGTTATCCATAATGCAACGTACACACCAGTCAAGCAGTTTGAAGAACATTGACTCCGCTCCCAAGAAATCGCTTTGGTTGCTGCTTTGTTTGAACGTGTGTGAAGTTGTTCGAACAACCATTTGACAGTTGGCGGCTCGGTTGGAAAAAATTAAAACGGTTTGATTTTGGTTTGAGTTGTCGGGGTTGGAGTCACGGTTCGCCGACCATCGACCGTGTTTAAATGTGCCCGACCGTTGAGACCCTCTAAGGACGAAGGTTCCTTTTTCCCAATTAAGTATGGAAGACAGGTGGCTAACTTAAATTGCACCTGTGAAGGACGCTACTAGTAACGACTTAGCAAAATGACTGTCAGTTACGTGATTATCACCGCCGGCCAGTAATGAAACAATATGGAAGGGTTTTATCATCACTGGTCAAGCGACCAAATTTTCCCTCAAAACCAATCGCGTCGGATTTCAGAGTTGCCCGGTTGGTTTCGGAGTAACCTCCCCAGTAGAAAAATAATACAAAAATAAACTAAGACGAAACGTACTACATTAAATAATTACCGTCAGTTTCACTTCATCGGGACAGCAAATAGCAAATAGATTACAAATATTGTTGGCCTGTAGTGTTTATTGAAACATTTCGTAGGGATTCAGTGCTCCGCCTTCTCCCCCTGTATCGTACATATTGTTTTCACTGTTTGCCTATCTCTTCGCTTCTACAGTTCTATATACCTTTCCCATTGATGCCTACTCGGTCTGTCCTTAGGGTCCTTAGCCTCCTATCGTGTGTGCTCTCTTGGGTTGGTTCACTCAGCAAAACGTGCAATGTTCGTTCGCTACGCAATCGCCTCAACTATTGTGCATACGATCTTAAGCGGCCCTCAACATATTCTCACGGCAGAGCTAGCAACGGAATATGGCTATGTTGCGGCGGGAAACCACATGCGCATGGATTATGTTCGGAAAGAGTACTCACTTTGAGAATGGACGACTTACACTTACGGACGATGGTAAAGTTACACGCTGATCGCCGGCGGGTCGGCTGCTTGCCTAGATGCTGATGCTGCTACGGTTGGTATCGAATCACCGTTCGCCGGCAGGTTGGCGGCTTGCCTAACTGGTAATGCTGCGACTACGGTTGTCGACTACGGATGGCTTTGTCTCCGGATCGGAAACTTACGGTCTCATTTGCGCGACGCGGCATGTGGGTCGATGTCCGTCGGTCGTCACCAACGGAGGAAAAACGGTTGCCTTATCCTCTTCTACTTCTCTTCTTCGGTGATTCCCTGCCTATGGCGCGTTGATTGGCGATCGCGTCCCTCTTCCGGCGTGCCCCGAAAAAACATTACAATCAAAAAGTTTTTCTCGTTCGTTTTCGACTGTTTCGCACGCGTCGGCGTATTTCTCTCCCGGACCGATCCGGTCGCTGGCACGGTGTTGAAGCGCACCGCCAAAGGAGGCGAAGGAAACCCCTTCGATATTATTTTATCAAGCAACGTGTTCTCGTCGCTGTCAATCGACGATCCCGGCAATCCACGGAAGAAGCGCAAGAGCAGGTGCAATCAGAGCGGAAGAAGAAGTCCCCGCCTGTGTTCGTAAAGGACGAAACCGCCCAAGGCTTTGCTGCGTGGGCTCTACGACATGGATGAGAAGGAACTCATCACCGAACTGGAGGGTTGTTGCCTCAAACCTGTCGCCGTCCACAAAATCGCTCGCCATCGACAGGCGAGAAAATACCGAGAACAGCTTTGCCTGATCCATCTGGAGCATGGCTCCTTCACCTTCAAGGATCTGAAGGTGGTCGGAGTGATTAACTACACCGTTGTCGGCTGGGAGCGATACCGGTCGGTGCACCGTGACATGATACAGTGCACCAAATGTCACAACTTCGGGAATTGCCACATGGCTGCGCGCTGCAACAAGTATGGCGAACTGCATCCGACGGATAAGTGCGACAAGATGGAGGTGGCCGATCCAAACTCCGAAACGCGCGGAGTTCCTGGAAATCCGAAGGAAAGCATCCACCAAAGCCCATCGGAAGAGAAATCGTGCTCCAGTGATCGACGAGGTGAACCTTCCTTCTATCATGGCTCCCCGACGAGCGGTACCAGTACTTCCACCGTTGCAGCCACACTGGCGACTGGCCGCAGCAGCATCGATTCAAGTCCCAGCACCCCCAGCTCCACCCTCCTGCGAATGGCCCCCGCTTCCTCCTGGATTCCGTCGGCTATCCCGCCGGAAGAACCTGCTCCGCTCTACACTCCGGAGCAGCTGATTCCGATCTTTGCACAGCTCTCCACTCGGCTGCGCGGCTGCAAAACCCGTTTTGAACAGGTCTTAACTCTTGGCATGTTCATTATTGAAAATGGCTGCTAGGGTGGGCCTGGTCAATTGAAACGCTTGCTCGCTCAAAATCAAAAGCATCGAACTGGCTGATTTCCTCGAGGAGAAGGATATCGACGTGGCGTTTGTAGTAATATATAGTCTAAACATTTAAAATATAAATTCTCAATATACCCAAATATTGTTTTGTAATTAAAATGATAATCGTAATAGAAAAAGAAAAATCGAATCAATTTTGGGAAGCGCCCATTTCTATATGACAAAAAAAAAACGTCATACGACGTGACATCAGATCCGAACGATTGATGCGTCTACCCATCACTAATGTAACATGTTCATGATGGACATACATACGGGTACACGTACCACGGCTTTCTCGGTTTTTCGGCAGATGCTGACTGAAAGCATCCGGATGGAGAATGCTCCGCTCTGACATGGGTAAGCGGGTGGCGCCGCCCCCATTAGTCGGAGCGTGGGAGCTACAGAACAACCGTTCTGTGCAGGAGGACTGCTCCGTTCCGACGCGGGTAAGCGGGTGGCACCGCCCCTGCTAGTCGGAACGTGGGAGCTACAGAACAACCGTTCTGTGCAGGAGGATTGCTCCGTTCCGACGCGGGTAAGCGGGTGGCACCGCCCCTGTTGGTCGGAACGTGGGAGCTACAGAACAACCGTTCTGTGCAGGAGGATTGCTCCGTTCCGACGCGGGTAAGCGGGTGGAACCGCCCCTGTTAGTCGGAACGTGGGAGCCAACAAACAATTGTTACGGCTGAACGGTCCGGTTACGACAGCGTTCATTACTGAAACCGGAGATGAGCGTCCACATCTCAAACTTCAGCATCGCGTGACTTGACCGCCCGTCCAGGGGAGGTGTTGTGGCCATCGCTCTTCGCTACAACATCAACTCTCGCCTGCTGCCAAGCTTCCAGCTGAGTATGATCGAGCCTATCGGTGTCGAAGTGACCACTTCCGTCGGCACAATCGCACTCATCGCGGCGTACTGTCCAATGCAAGCCAAAGCCGGTGATGGATCATCGGCTGCCCTTCGGAGGGACATCAGCTTACGCGGAGGCAAGACCAGTATATCATTACGGGCGACCTGAATGCCAAACATCAAGCCTGGGGCAACAATCGCGGCACCATCTGAAGCAACGACATAGAGGAAGGCCACTACACGATCTCGAGCCCGGATTCCCCCACTCGGCTGAGTCGGTCCGGTGTTCACGCAACCCTCGACATATACATAACCAACATGAACGACCACATCTCGCAGCCAGTCGTCCAGGAGCTCAGCTCGGATCACTACCCGGTGGTGGCGGAAGTGGGCTCCTTGGTTAATCGTCATCAGCTGTCCCGGCAAAACTATCATCGAGTCGACTGGGGCGACAACGTCGACTACGAGGTGCGGCCTCAAACGCCTGAAGCAATCGATCGGGAGCTGCGTTCCATAGAGGAGGCGATCTCGGTGGCCCGGGAACAACATGTACCGAAAGCTCGGCAGTTAAGCAACACCCTGACCATCGATACACTCACCAAAGATTTGATTCGATTGCGAAGTGTCACTCGAAGGCAGTTTCAGTGTACTCGACTGCCTGAGTTTAATGGAACGTACACACGGTCAAGCAGTTTGACCAACATTGACTCCACCTCTCGTTTATTCAAACATCTATCAAGTTTTACCAACAGCGACACGAACAATCTATTTATTCGTCCAACATTATCACACACGAACGAACGAAGCACCAACTCGAGCACCAACCATCAACAAATATATGGGGGTTTGTGCAACTTCACTACAAATGCTCAAACATGTTCGGCGAACCTTGACTCCGCCCTCGTCAACTCAAACCAAAATCAAACCGTTTTAATTTTTTCCAACCGAGCCGCCAACTGTCAAATGATTGTTCGAACAACTTCACACACGTTCAAACAAAGCAGCAACCGAAGCGTTTTCTTGGGGGCGTAGTCAATGTTCGTCAAACTGCTTGACTGGTGTGTACGTTGCATAAGGCACGTTGCAATCGAATCACAAAAATTATCCAGACCAGAATGGTGAACCTCAGAAATAACGATTTCTCGAATAAGATCCACCCTCTCCCATACTGTGCTAAGCCGTTCTGGAAAATGACCAAAATACTTAAATCTAAGCCTCGGCCTTTGATCCCTTTAGACAACAATGTCTCTACCGCTTGCTTGATAACTCCTGCAGAGAAGGTCGCTGAAATAGGTCGTCATTTCGCACAATCTCGGACAGAACATCGTCAGCCCACACGAAGCAGCCGTTAATGAGCATGCAAACAACATTCATCTGACTCCCAACGACTTCTCGGAGGAGTTGGAGATCTCAGCTGGTGAATTGACGGCCTATATAAAATCATCGAAAAACATGAAGGCCCCAGACAGCATCCTGAATCTCGAACTTCAACATATGAGTGCTCCGTTCTTCGAGCACCTTTCGCTGATCTTTAATCAGTGTCTCCGGCTCAGCTGCTTTCCATCGTCCTGGAATTCAGCGAAAGTCATCCCCATCCGGAAGCCTGGGAAGAACCCTTCCTCCCCCAAAAGTTATCGTCCCATCAGCCTTCTCTCAGGGTTATCCAAGCTATTCATCACCGGTTACTTGAGTCTGCCGAAAATCTCAACATCTTGCTCGAGGAACAGTTTGGTTTCCGACGCGGTCGATCAACCGTTCACCAAATGACCCGAGCTACCAACGTCCTCAGACGGAACAAGTTTTCCTCAAAAACCACCGCTATGGCCTAACTCGATGTTGACAAGGCGTTTGACAATGTATGGCATGATGGCCTGGTGTACAAACTACAATGCTACAATCTTCCCGGCTACCTGGTGAAAATCATTAACAATTCTCGCTTAAATTTTCAATAGGACCTAAGTAACATTTTTTTCGTGAATTAATTTGAATAGCGCAATCAACAGAACAACATGAAAGCTATTGATTGCAGTATTCAAATTATTTCATGAAAAAAATGTTACTTAGGTCCTTTTGAAAAGTTAAGCGAGAATTATCTGTCGGCAAGGACATTCCGGGTCTCAATCAGCAGAGCGAGTTCTAATGCGCACAACATCGTCGCAGGCGTCCCCCAGGGCAGTATCCTCGGGCCCCGGCTTTCAATCTGTTCACTTCCGACATGCCAGAACCTCCAGAAGGCGGCATTCTATCTCTGTTCGCAGATGACACCTCCATCTTTTACAACGGTAGGGGGTCTTACATTAATTACGAAAGCACTTATGGGGGGAGGGGGTCTGCCTATTTCTTACGCTCCATGTAAATAAAAAATATTTGTTTGGGAAAAATCTTACATGGGGGGAGGGGTGGTTGAAAAACCCAGACAAAATGCTTACGTAATTAGTGTAGAATAATCAGACCGGACCATGGATTCGGCATCGTAGCGCTGCAGGACGTTTGTTGTAAGGGATCAATGGTGCGAACGTTTAGAGGTAATCATACCATCTACCAGAGCTGCGGCAACACAAACGAGCTGGGAACAACTTTTATAGTGATGGGCGATATGCAAAGGCGAAAGGCGAGTGATCTGATGGTGGCCGATCAATGAAAGAATGTGCAGGTTGAGAATCAAAGGCCGGTTCTTCAACTTCAGTATAATCAACGTCCATAGCCCACACTCCGGAAGCACTGATGATGATATGGGCGCATTCTACACGCAGCTCGAACGTGAGTACGACAGCTGCCCATGCCACGACGTCAAAATCATTGGTTGGTCAAGAGGAGTTTAGACCGACTATTGGGAAGTTCAGCGCTCACCGGTTGACCAACGAAAACGGCCTACGACTGATTGATTTCGCCGCCTTCAAGAATATGTCCATTCGCAGCACCTACTTCCAACACAGCCTCCCGTATCGGTACACCTGGAGATCACCACTGCAGACAGAATCACAAATCGACCACATTCTGATTGATGGACGGCACTTCTCCGACATTATCGACGTCAGGACATATCGTGGGGCTAACATCGACTCTGACCACTATCTGGTGATGGTTAAACTGCGCCCAAAACTATCCGTCATTAACAATGTTCTGTACCGACGACCGCCGCAGTACGACCTAGAGCGACTGAAGCAACCTGATGTCACCACTGCATACGCGCAGAATCTCGAGGCAGCGTTGCCGGAAGAGGGTGAGCTCGATGGGGCCCCTCTTGAGGACTGCCGGAATACAGTTAAAGCAGCCATTAACGACGCAGCGGAGAACAACGTCGGGTATGTGAGACAAAGTCGACGGAACGATTGGTTCGACGAAGAGTGCAGACAGATTCTGGAGGAGAAGGACGCAGCGCGGGCTGTCACGCTGTACGGCAAATCTTTCAAAAATGCCGTGAATACCAGGTCCCAACGCATCATTTGTTCGTTGATTTCAAGGCGGCAAACCACAGTATAGACCGCGTAGAGCTATGGAAAATTATGGACGAGAACAGCTTCGCTGGGAAGCTTACCAGACTGATCAAAACAACGGTGGATGGTGTGCAAAACTGTGTGAAGATTTCGGGCGAACACTCCAATTCGTTCAAAACACGCCGGGGACTAAGACAAGGTGATGGACTTTCGTGCCTGTTGTTCAACATTGCGCTAGAAGGTGTCATGCGGAGAGCCGGGTGTAACAGCCGGGGTACGATTTTCAACAGATCCAGTCAATTTATTTGTTTTACGGATGACAAGAACACTGTCGGCCGAACATTTGCAAAGGTGGTAGAATTGTACACCCGCCTGAAACGTGAAGCAACAAAAGTTGGACTGGTGGTGAATGCGTCAAAAACAAAGTACATGCTTGTGGGCGGAATCGAGCGCGACAGGGCCCGCCTGGGAAGCAGTGTTACGATAGACGGGGATACCTTCGAGGTGGTCGAGGAATTCGTCTACTTTGGACCGGTTGTCCGCTACGGACATAAAACATGGACAATGCTCGAGGAGGACTTGCAAGCACTCGGAGTATTCGAGAGACGGGTGCTTAGGATCATCTTTGGCGGTGTGTAAGAATACAGTGTGTGGCGGCGAAGAATGAACCACGAGCTCGCCCAGATCCACGGGGAACTCTGCATCTAGAAGGTAGCTAAAGGGTACGATGGGCAGGACATGTTACAAGAAAGCCGGACAGCAACCCTGCAAAGATGGTGTTCGCTTCCGATCCGGTAGGTACGAGATGGCGTGGAGCGCATCGAGCGAGATGGGCAGACCAGGTGCAAAACGACTTGGCGAGCGTGGGGCGTACTCGAGGATGGAGAGATGCGGCCTCGAACCGTGTATTGTGGCGTCAAATAGTTGATTCAGTGTTATTTGTTTAGATGTAGACTAAATAAATGAATAAAATGAGGTTGACAAGACGGTGACGAAATATTACGTTTTGTTGTAACTACTGTACCCTTTGATCAACCGTCGGTCATCATTGTCCCCTCCCAGAACACGAATTTTTGAGGTCCACCGTACGGCCGGTATTAAAACTCTACACGAGCGCTTTGGTGAGTGTAAGGAAAGGTTTAGGGCCCGTTGCTTACAATTGGATCAGGCGACCATATGTATTTGTATGCACCGCGCTCCGATTGAATAAGCAAACTAATGATGGCCGTTATGTAAGCTCACAGTACATCTTCGTGTAAATCTTCCTGCAATAGATCTCAAAAAATCAAAACTGCGAAGGCCAACGGAGGTCCTTCGTAGCTTAGTTGGTTAAAGCACCAGTCTAGCGTACTGGAGGGTCATGGGTTCGAGTCCCATCGAAGGGAAAGTGGTTACTCCAATACATTTTCCAAATCAATATCTTTCACATAACGTACATATTCACATATGAGTTTTCACAACATTGTAAATGAAAGAGAACAACTTTCAACGATACATAAAAACCAACGTAAGTTTAGATCTTAAATATGTTTGAGTCTCAATATATTTAAGCGTATTAGAGATTCGGTCAGATGTAATTTTCACAATTTTTAAGAGTGTTTCTATTGAACCGAATCAAGGATGAAGGACCAACCTCTTGAAATGTTAAAAATGATTAGAGTTTTCAATTATAGTTATTCAACAAAACTTGTATGGTTTTATTTTTATTTTGAGACGATAAGATTATAAAGTTATGTTTATCATGTTCAGTCTACACTGGGTTAATAATACAATTATAATTGATTAAGCAGTATTCTTTCAGTCCACATTAAGTTTTCGAAACGTGCCAATCATTCCGGTATCGATTTCTCCGCTGGAACCTGTGGAATAATTACTACATAGGTCAGAGTAATGCTCCAGGTCAATTTCCATCTCATCCAAACTTAGGAGGAATTCACGCTTCTCCTCCAAATGCTTCATCATCAGGCGATTACATGCATCCACATCAATTGGACCACCGTATTCTTGGGGCCAAAGCGACTCCTGCAGATGCCGCTTTGCTTCCAAAACCGATGCGTGACACTGAATAAAAATAAAAATAAATTGAATTGTTCAGTAGTAATCTACTCTATATAGGTATGTAATAACAAAGCCCCAGTTCAGAAATTGCTTTTATTAATATTAGTGTAGTCAGAACCCTCAGGTCAGATAGAAGCATGGATAGAAACATACCAGAATTCGATCTCGTACTTTTGAGCTGACAAATGAAAGTGCCAAATTCGCAAGAGTGACCGCAAATTTAGGCAAGTTGACTCCATGAATCTCCCGAATTCTCAACGGCATCGTTTTGGTCAGCATGGCCATCATCGGGTTAAAATCAGCTATGTTGAAAATTCCCAAAAACTTCATTGTCATGTCAGTATGATCCTCCCAAACGCGCACACCGCCGATTTGGAATTCTTCCTCTTCGCTCATTATCTCCAGCATCATCATAATAAACCGCAAAATAGTCGAGCTCGTGTTGACCTCGGTATCGTACCGACTTATACGGATCAGTATGATAGTTCTGCCGTTTTCATCTCGCCCGAGCGCCGTCAGTGGGGCGTCTGATAGGATTGCCTGCATTGATGGGTCTTGTGGATCTAACTTGTGGAACCACTGGGGAAATTTCTGACGAGCGACCAGGTACCGTTCTATCGCTTCTCCCGCCTGATGAACAACAAACTTTCTATATCGCAGAAATTTGAGCAAGAAAGTGGCATCTGTTCGGCACTTTTTGATGTGGGGGTTCTTCTCGATCCATTCCTTCAGCTGATTCATAGCCTGATGTCGCACGTTGTCATCTTCCCTAAGCTCGTCTTTAGCCAGTGTTCGAAACTGATCAGACAGTTGACAATTGTATTGATCAGCACTCATCATCGTGATAATTTTAAATTATGCAAATCAACCTGTTAGTTCAGTTAAATTGCGATATGCAAGACCAACAAACAACCACTACTAGCGAGCAATTTCTAAAACGTACTGAGAGATGAAATTCGCCATTCTATACTCATGTTCTTGATGCTTTTGAGTGGGTTACAGCGCATTTGAAGAGAATCTACTAAGCAAATCTCGCATCGCAAAGCAGATTACAGTGATCAGCAGCGATGAGCGCAGTTACGTTAATTCCATCACGTTAATTACAATAAATATTATGCAATTATGAGAGGATCGAACTGAAGGTTAGTTTTTAATACTACCTGAAGCTATTTCAATTTCAACAGTACTTCTCAGTGCTCATTGTACCTTCTGATCCCGTTACGATCTTTGTTTGGACCCGTGCCTTCGTTTTACAAGCGGTGGTAATTCTTCGTCGGTGGTAATCCTGCAAGGACACCGTTCTGGAAAAAAAACCTCTAAGAATGTCACGTATCTACGCTCAGAAATGAACATTAACAAAAACAATAAGATGAGGGAATCTCTGAATTCTCTACTTCCTTTAAAGAAACAAGGTTTCAAGACCATCCTGCCAAAGCGTGGAAAAAATAGAAGATAGCATGAGAGTGTTTTAGATATTCCTTCTCACTCTAACATTGAAAATAATTCCTCTATCAAACTGGAGCAATCAGTTGCAGTGTGACACTAAATTCAACTTCATTATTATTGACGACGATCTTCAGCTTCTGATGAGTCTTAAGAATGTGAGGCGAAGGCAATACCAAATAAATTTGAAAGTTATTTGGCGAGATTTGCAAAATAAAATTAAAAAATCGCTTTGCTTTTCTGAGGAATACCAATTTTAAGAATAATGTATCAAAGTTGGATCCCAGTTCGAAACCCTTTTGGAAATAAACAAAAATTCTTGGAAAACCTTAAAAGCCAATTCCAGCGCTTAAAGATGGAAGTAACATTTTATTAACAAATGGCGAAAAGGCTCAAAAACTTGCTCAGCTGTTTGAAAGTGCCCATAATTTTAGTCTAGTTCTCACTAGTCCTATTGAGCATCAGGTTACAAGGAGCTTCGAAGACATTCTCAATCAAGAGAATGTTTTTGACACTTCATTGGGAACTAATTTGGATGAAGTGAGGTCTATTACTATAGAATTTAAAAATATGAAAGCCCCAGGTGATGATGGTATTTTCTATATACTTATCAAAAAACTTCATGAGAGCTCTTTATCCTTTTCAGTTAATTTATTTAATAAAAGTTTTTATTTGGCCCAGATATGTACTGATCAAGTAGAGCATGCCTGCCCAACCTTTTCAAGTGAAGGGTCAATTCTTAGAATTAGCACTTGCTGGAGGGCCAGAAAATATTCGGTACATAACTTAATATTTTCATAAAATATTTTCAAAATAATTATTGTTTTGTTTTCTTCACTTGTCATAAGACGAGTTTATACAATCCCATTGAATTCCACCACCTAATTGTATCTTGACAGATACGTATTTCGACCTCAACAGTAAGGCCGTCTTCAGTGTCTTGTACTTGACTCGACTTCTCTCGACTTCTTGTCTGTCATTGCTGATGCTCCATCAAACGTAAGCTCGCTTAAGTTTTCGATGGAGAAAAAAAATCCTTTGCACAGGTCTTACCAGCCGTCAGGTTTTTTTTTTCGTTAGTTATTCTTGGCATTGGGATCAAAGCTGCCAAGCTCTTATGAAGACAGCCACAGGTTCAGGTCAGTATTTTGATCGTTTGGGAGAGATTAGATTAGCGGCTTTTTCACGTAACGTTCAAGTCTTCTGCAAGAATTTTTACTATTCACCATTTTCCGCGCAAACTAATGCTAGGGACACGGCAGGTATTTCCGACCATCGTCATAGGGGCTAAAATCAATTAAAAGCAACGTCATTTTGCTAGAACTCCACTATAGTAGAACGTTTCGCCTATGCTTACGATTGGGTACGGATGAATTTGGCAAAAAAGCTTCTATTTTATTGATGTTTGAGACTATGACGATAAAACGAAAATGCCTGCCTTAACCCTACCTCAAAATTTTGTAGCCAAATTTTCTTATTTGTGTTACCGGGAAAATAATAAAATACAGTCGACTCTATATATCTCGATATCTCTCCCTCGAAGGTTTCTTCATTCCCTTCAATCTACATTCGTTTGGACTTTATTCATCTCGATGATTTCCCTATCTCGATATATCTTTATCTCAATGTGTTCTGATACGATTTTGTTCAGGATTCACTCTCCTTATGTCGAAATGTTCAAATTGTAGGGCTACTAGACTATCTTTGGACATTAACAAACACATCAACAACAGGAAACGAAATTTGTTTTGTGGTTGTTTTTCATAGCAACGAGCATTTTTGGATCTAGTACCCATTTCAATTTTCCTTCCATTCCTCGATCTCTCTCTATTTCGATGGTCCCATCAATATCGAGATACGGAGAGGCGACTGTATTCATAGAAAATTCTTTAAGAAAACTGATGAGTTTTTCGATTTTTTCAATTTACGCTTTTAATTTTTATTTCCCACCCCCTTCATTATCGAAAGGTCAATGGGACGAAAGAAGAAATAAATGAAAATTTGAATTGATTGAGCTTTGATTCTTGAAGTTCTATAGAATATGATATATCAACTGCGCCCTTTCAAATTTCATATTTCATAGTATGCTTGTATTCAGATTATATTGAAGATAATGACGCTATTAGCATTTGAAATCTCTTCTAATTTCATGACGGTCTCGAATTTGGATAATTTCGTTTTACACCCTATCCCAGCCTTCCCCTTAGACGTAGTTTACGTTAAAAAATTGTTTTGCTTTTCAATATTTTTGGAAAGTTGAAGGAAAAATAAAAAAAAATTGTAACGGCCTAATTTAATTCCTTCCTACAATGTTCGGGTCAATATGACCCGAATCGCACTTTCAAATAATTAGGGTAACTGTACCGATTTTGGCCAATTTTGCGAATAACTCCAAAAATAAAGATATTCGCGAGGGTTTTATTAGTTCCAAAAAGAGATATTTCCCTTACGATTCAACGCTGCTTTCAACAGATTGATTATTTTGGAAAAATATGTATTTTTCAGGGTTGGCCAAATTAGGCACTAAGTTGGCCAAAACCGGTGCACTTTATTCATTTATTCAGACTAAGGCCGAAGCGGCATGTGCGGTATATGAGAGTCTTCTCTATTCGGCTCGGTCCATGGCTACACGTCGCCAACCACGCAGTCTACGGAGGGTCCGCAAGTCATCTTCCACCTGATCGATCCACCTTGCCCGCTGCGCACCTCGCCTTCTTGTGCCCGTTGGTTCGTTGTCGAGAACCATTTTCACCGGGTTACTGTCCGACATTCTGGCTACGTGCCCGGCCCACCGCAGTCGTCCGATTTTCGCGGTGTGAACGATGGCTGCTGATGCAACTCGTGATTCATTCGCCTCCTCCACGTACCGTCCGCCATCTACACCCTACCATACACGCTAAAAATGAACTACTCAAAATTGAGTCGAATCCGACTCATTTTCATTAAAAACGGGACAACTCAAAATTTGAGTAAAAGATACTACTTCAATAAAATGATGATTGCACTTAAACTAGGAGTCTGTTTGTCGTAAAATGCACTTAGATAGATAGATAAACTTGATTCGCATCTGTCGTATTAAAAATTGATGGAAGGCCAAGCTTAACTTTCGCGAAATCATCATTTTATTGAAGTAGTATCTTTTACTCAAATTTTGAGTTGTCCCGTTTTTAATGAAAATGAGTCGGATTCGACTCAATTTTGAGTAGTTCATTTTTAGCGTGTAGATGGTACGCAGCACTTTCCTTTCGAAAACTCCAAGTGCGCGTTGGTCCTCCACGAGCATCGTCCAGGTCTCGTTTCCGTAGAGGACTACCGGTCTAATGAGCGTTTTGTAGATTGTCAGTTTGGTACGGCGGCGAACTCTATTCGATCGGAGCGTTTTGCGGAGTCCAAAGTACGTACGATTTCCTACCATGATGCGTCTCCGAATTTCTCTGCTGGTATCGTTATCGGCGGTCACCAGTGTGCCCAAGTACACGAATTTTTCAACCACCTCGATTTCGTCACCACCGATAGAAACTCGTGGTGGGTGGCTTACATTGTCCTCTCTTGAGCCTCCTCCTACCATGTACTTCGTCTTCGACGTGTTGATGACTAGTCCAATCCGTTTGGCTTCGCTTTTCAGTCTGATGTAGGTGTGGGATATACGATTGATATCAGAAAATCAGCAGTGATTCAAATCGTTCGGGGCTGTCAGTTTGAATATGAATCTGAAACATTAATTTTCTCAGCAGCTGTTCTTCTTCTTCTTCTTCTTATTGGCATTACATCCCCACACTGGGACAGAGCCGCCTCGCAGCTTAGTGTTCATTGAGCACTTCCACAGTTATTAACTGCGAGGTTTCTAAGCCAAGTTACCATTTTTGCATTCGTATATCATGAGGCTAACACGATGATACTTTTATGCCCAGGGAAGTCGAGATAATTTCCAATCCGAGAATTGCCTAGACCGGCACCGGGAATCGAACCCAGCCACCCTCAGCATGGTCTTGCTTAGTAACCGCGCGTCTTACCGCACGGCTAAGGAGGGCCCCAGCAGCTGTTCTAGATTCAGTTTTTATACCAGTCAACTGTCAAAAAATAAAACTGGTATAACGCTCCGTTCTATTTTCTGCAGATTTGAACCACGATTGAATCACGAGATTCAAATATTTTTCAATTGTTTTGGTGTATGGTTGCGTCATTTTATATACAGATCACCACTTTGCAATTTCGGCGCCTTTCTTGGCAGTAACATAATGATTTCAATTAATTGAATATTTGAAAAACATGAATAGAACACTGCTGGGGAAACCAGCGAGTTTGTTCTATTTTGCTCCAGATTCAAAATAGAATAGTGATCGAAAATTTAGAATGAAACTGAATGAATCCAAGCGTCACCACTTATCACACTTTTTGTAGATGGGACACACGACATGGGCTGCGAAATTGTGAGTTGACATCCGGGAAGGGGCGCCTAACATAGCTCTGGTCCTCACAAGTTCCAATACTCACGCTTCCACGGGTCTTCCGATGACAATTGACCGCCAGCTAAGGGTTGCGTACTTAGCTGGTAGTGCAGCCTGGGCACTGTTGTCCTTCTGACATCAGCTAGAGTGAGAGGGTGCGTACTGTGGGGTCTGCCTAGGATGTGGTGGGGTTCGACAGTGGGCTCTGTTGAACTTTTATAAAAAGCTGCATGTGTCCCCAAGCAGGCCCTATCAAAGCGACCGTGTGCCGCTCAAAGCGCACTAGCCTAGTCCCGGTGTTGGGTGGGACTTTAAACAAATTTGACCCGACTGATCGAGCGTCTGTCCACCAAGGAGGTGCGGCTCCAACAGCGTCTGTTCTGGCATCCAGCGGCTGAGTATGAAATTCTATTCCCCGGAAGCTATACCTAAGATGGCAGCCCCATCCCGGTGGATAGGGAACCTTGGGCCAACAACCTACTGTTCCCGAAACATCAATTTGTTCGAGAATCCGATAATGAAAGAATACGGACTGATTTTACGGCGACGACTCTTAGCGCGAAACAACGGACACGAATTGGAACATGGAACGTTTTAACCCTAGCCCAGCAGGGTAAATTGGCACAACTTGCCAATGAGGCACGCCGCATGAAGCTTGAGATCCTGGGACTGAGTGAAGTCCGTTGGCCAAACTTTGGAGAACTCAGAACGCCGTCGGGACAAGTTCTGCTATACTCTGGTTTACGAGGTGAACACGCTCCCCGGCATCGCGGAGTTGGCTTCCTACTAAGCGCTCAGGCACACTCTGCACTTATGAAGTGGGAACCTATAAGTGAAAGGATAATCGTTGCCAGATTTAGAACACGGGTCCGAAACCTTACTATAATCCAATGTTATGCGCCAACCGATGCTGCTGATCTGCAAGACAAAGAGAACTTCTACAGTCAACTCAATGCCGTCGTAGATAGAATTCCGAAGGGTGATATCAAGATCTGTTTGACTTTAATGCGAAGATCGGATCCGACAACTCGAACCATGAGCGCATTATGGGACGCCATGGTCTCGGAGAAATGAGCGAAAACGGAGAGCTGTTCGCAGAATTTTGTGGTAATAACGACATGGTGATCGGGGGATCGCTCTTCCCTCATCGACCGGTTCACAAGGTCACGTGGGTCTCCCGTGACGGCTTTACAGAAAATCAAATCGACCACATCTGCATCAGCCGAAAATGGAAACGGAGCCTTCCTGATGTACGGAATAAACGTAGTGCCGATGTCGCGTCTGATCATCACCTCCTCATCGGCGAAATACGCCTGCGCATTGCGCGGATTCGTCGGCAGGAGGAAAGAGTTGGACGACGATTCAACACACGCCGACTGGAAGATGCCACGGTGAAACGGTCCTTCGTTGAAGAGCTGGAGACGCGTGCTGCAGATATTCCGGAAGGTGGCAGCGTGGAAGACCAATGGACCGCCATCAAGAATGCCTTCATCGCCACCAGCGAGAACAATCTGGGCGAACTACGCACCCAGAGAAAACAATGGATCACCGATGAGACCTGGAGGAAGATAGAGGAGCGAAGAGAAGCCAAAGCCGCGATAGAGCGATCGAAAACCAGAGGAGCCAAAGTCTTAGCCCGTCAACGATACACGGTTCTTGAGAAGGAAGTAAAACGCTCATGTCGACGGGACAAGCGAGCGTGGGCAGACTCTCTGGCCGACGAAGGAGAGAGAGCCGCCGCAACCGGTGACATTCGCCTCCTCTACGATATCTCACGACGCTTAAGCGGGGCGAAGATGAATGCAATGATGCCTGTGAAAGACGCGAATGATCAGTTATTGACCGACCCAACTGACCAGCTGAAACGCTGGTTCGAGCACTTCGAACAACTTTTTCAAGTGCCAACCAGGCCATCACCACCTCGGCATGATCTGCCTAGGATCCGACGTATAACACGTGTCAATACCGAAGCTCCATCACTGCTAGAGATTCAAACAGCCATCCAAAGCATGAAATCGAATAAAGCCCCAGGGGTCGACCGCATATCAGCCGAGATGCTCAAAGCTGACCCCATGACATCCGCTCAACTACTGCATCGTTTATTTCGTAATATCTGGGACACCGCAACTTTCCCGGTCGACTGGATGCAAGGTATCTTAGTGGAGGTGCCCAAAAAGGGTGACCTGACTGTATGCGATAACTGGCGAGGCATTATGTTGCTGTGTACCGTTCTCAAAGTTCTATGCAAAATTATCCTAGCCCGGATTCAGGAGAAGATCGATGCGACTCTCCGGCGGCAGCAGGCTGGATTCCGTGCAGGAAGATCCTGTGTGGACCATATTGTCACGCTCCGCATCATTCTGGAGCAGGTCAACGAATTCCAAGAGTCCCTTTACTTGGTATTCATTGACTACGAAAAAGCTTTCGACCGTCTCAATCACGAGAATATGTGGGGCGCCCTGAGACGCAAGGGGTTCCTGAGAAAATCATCGGCCTCATCGAAGCACAATACGAGGCCTTTTCGTGTAGAGTGCTGCACAATGGGGTCCTGTCCGACCCTATCCGGGTCGTAGCTGGTGTGAGGCAAGGATGTATTCTATCACCGTTACTGTTCCTCATCGTAATCGATGAGATTCTGGTAGATGCGATTGACCGTGAACCAAACCGCGGGCTGTTATGGCAGC
The DNA here is from genome assembly GCF_024139115.2 of Armigeres subalbatus. Taxonomy (NCBI): domain Eukaryota; kingdom Metazoa; phylum Arthropoda; class Insecta; order Diptera; family Culicidae; genus Armigeres; species Armigeres subalbatus. The sequence continues at coordinate 37,535,616 of NC_085140.1, read as the reverse complement.
CTATAACCATGGAGCACCTAAACGACTTCGAATTGGCGGATGACGTTGCACTACTCGCGCAACGGCGCTCTGATATGCAGAGTAAGCTCAACGACCTTGCCGATCGCTCCTCCTCGGCAGGTTTAGTCATCATCCTCAACAAAACCAAATCGTTGGATGTAAACACGGTGACTCCTTCCAGTTTCACAGTAGCCGGGCAACCAGTGGAGAATGTTGAAAGCTTCCAATATCTTGGTAGCCAAATGGCGTCAGACGGCGGTACCAAGATCGACATAGGCGCACGGATCAAGAAAGCAAGGGCTGCCTTTGCGAGTTTAAGAAATATCTGGAAAACAGGCAGATAAGTGAACGCATCAAAATACGAATTTTCAACTCTAACGTGAAATCTGTGCTGTTATACGCTAGCGAAACATGGTGTGTATCAGTGGAGAACACTCAACGGCTGCAGGTGTTCATTAACAGATGCCTGCGGTATATAATTCGGGCCTGGTGGCCTCACAACTGGATCTCAAACAACGAGCTCCATCGTCGTTGTCACCAGAGGCCGATAGCAACTGAAATTCGGGATCGGAAGTGGGGCTGGGTCGGCCACACTCTACGTAGGGGCGGAAACGAAATCTGTAAGCAAGCATTAGACTGGAACCCAGCGGGACATCGCAGCAGAGGCAGACCCAGAGGCTCATGGCGGCGAAGCCTCAATAAAGAAATAAAAGAAGTCGACCGAAATCTAACCTGGCAACAGGTTAAAGCGATAGCCGGGCATCGCTCAGGATGGAGATCTTTCAAGTCGGCCCTTTGCACCACCGGAGGTGTACAGGATTCATAAAGTAAAGTAAAAACACACGACATCTTCCATCCACTCCTGCGGCAGAACCTCATCAACCCAAACCTTGGTAATCACTCAGTGCAGCGCTCTGTTCAGTGCCTCACCACCGTGTTTAAACAGCTCTCCTGGTAGTTGGTCAACTTCAGGGGCTTTGTTGTTTTTGAGCCGGTCGATCTCCTCCTGGATTTCCTGGAGATTCGGAGCCGGAAGTCGCATGCCTTGCGTGCGTGCTCCTAGGTTCATTACCATACCGCCACCGTTGTCTGCCATATCGCCATTCAGGTGCTCTTCGTAGTGCTTCCGCCACCGTTGGATCACCTCACACTCGTTTGTAAGAAGATTCCCGTTTAAGTCCTTACACATATCGGGCTGTGGCACGTTGCCCTTACGTGAACGGTTTAACTTATCATAGAACTTTCGTGCGTTATTAGTGCAGTACAATTCCTCCGTCTCTCCACGGTCTCGATCTTCCAGCTGGCGTTTTTTCCTCCGAAAAATCGAGTTTTGTCTGTTCCGCGTCCGTTTGTATCGTGCCTCGTTCGCCCTCGTGCGGTGTTGCAGCAACCTCGCCCATGCTGCATTCTTCTCCTCAACTTACTGCTCACATTCGCCGTCATACCAGTCTTTTCTCTGATCCGGGGCCACCGTGCCTAGTGCAGCGGTTGCGGTGCTTCCAATGGCGTATCGAATATCTCTCCAGCCATCTTCAAGAGATGTTGCGCCTAGCTGCTCTTCCGTTGGGAGTGCCACTTCCAGCTGCTGCGTGTATTCTTGTGCTATTCTACTGTCTTGTAGCCGCCCAATTTTTAGCCGCGGTGGACGACTCCGACGCGTGTTTTGTTCACCGTCGAGAGTTTTGAGCACAGACATACTGCAACGAGGTAGTGGTCGGATACAATATTGGCACTGCGATAAGTGCGTACGTTCGTGATGTCAGAGAAGAATTTACCGTCAATTAGAACGTGGTCGATTTGGTTTTCCGTTACTTGATTAGGTGATTTCGATGTGGCCTTGTGGATATTCTTGTGGGGGAAGAATGTGCTTCGGACTACCATTCCGCAGCAGGCTGCATAGTTTATGCATCGTTGGCCGTCGTTGTTCGATACGGTATGCAGACTATCCGGTCCGATGACCGGTCTATTCATTTCCTCCCTTTCTACCTGAGCGTTCATTTTACCGATGACGATTTTGACGTACCGCAGTATGTCTGCACCAGCTGTGCATAGAACGCTTACACGGATACAAATTTCATCCATTTGAATCAAAAATATTCATGTTTGTTTGCAAACAGATAACTATGTTTAAATCAAACATCAAATCAAACATAATAACAATAACGAAATATTATTGTTTCAACAATACTGTTGGAAATGAGCTTTTGAGAAAGCTCAAGTGATGTCAATTTACACATTTGAAAACATTCTAAGGAAGATATTTATGAATTTTTCAACACGGTTTCTTTGATATGAAATTGTATGAAAGGTTCGACACTTCATCTCGCTTCATCCCATAGCTTTCATTTTCATCCCACACGGACACAAAACAATTCACATTGAATCAAAAATATCGCTTGTTATTTTCAAATACATATTTATTTTCAAGTTTACCTTGCATATTATTATTTCGACAAGAAATGTCTTGCTGATTTTAACAAGAAAATATCATTGTTTTAACTATCCTGTGAAATTGAGCTTTCCCGAAAAGATAATTACAGAGAATAATTTAAAAAATGTCTCATTGATTGATGTGAGCAAACGGGCTTTATCAAAACATGCATGATTATTATCTATATCTAAACACCAGACATCGTAATACAGAGGGTAAAATATATGATTATTTTCAACATGTAATTACATTTCGTGGATGGATGCAAACAGCATCCCAAGCAACCAGAAGTTCGGATAAGAAGGGCTATTTTGGCTTAATCAGCTCTCATTTTAAGTAATTTTTTGTATGTAACGGAACTTTAAGTGAACTCTCTGTCCTCTGTCCCCTTTCTTATGTGAACTGTTCATGGCTAATCTTGAAAAGGATTTGAAGGAAAAAGGGGCCATTCCTGAGCGATGGTGGAGATATGTAGATGATATCTTCAGCATCATTAGGAAAGACGCACTTCCATCAATCCTAGAAGCCATTAATAGTGCACATAGGGATATCAAGTTCACTTGTGAACAAGAGAAAGACGGAAAATTGCCCTTTTTTGATATTTTAATAGTTAGAGAATCAAACCAGATGAATTTTGAAATTTACAGAAAACCCACACACACACAAAGAGTTATACCCAACACTTCAAACCATTCACACCAACACAAAGCAGCCGCATTCCAACACATGATACATAGACTCGAGACTTTTCCACTTAGCGTCACAGGGAAACAGAAAGAATTAAATTACATTTTTGAAACAGCTAGACTAAACGGATACTCAACTAGAACTATTCAAGCTATTATAGACAAACATAGAAAACCCCAGTACAGAAAATCATTAACTACATTATCACCAATAACAAATTAATTGCGACGAGTATTCGTTAATTTTGACCATAATATAACCAGATCATTACGCTCTAGAAAAATTGGTATCGAATTAGTTTTCAGTAGCAGGAACAACCAACTGAAGACACTACTTGGAAGCACAAAAGATCCCGTTGACGCATTAGGAAAATCTGGAGTTTATAAAATATCATGCCCACACTGTGACAAAATCTACATAGGACAGACAAAACGAACACTAGACACGAGGTTCAAAGAACATTTGGCAGAAGTAACTAAAGCAAACAAAGACACTGAAAAAGGTATACATTATCATTTCAAATCTAAAGTAGCCGAACATATATTTAACGAAGATCATCAATTAACCAAAGACAACATATCACTTCTCAGACAAATACAAAATCCTTGGAAACTTGACGTAGCGGAAAGCTTAGAAATTTACAAACAAAAACAAATAAACTTACTTAACAAAGATCAAGGAAACGGATATACCTGGCTGTTTAGATTACTACCCACGGGACGACGACGAATCGGTACAAGCGACATGCCCTAATTTTTACCTACAGTTCTACCTACACACCATATTTAAAGTTAATGAGCAATGTTTTTCTCCAGTCGATAACAAACACTGAAGAAGTTTCCAAGTAGGAAACGAAATACGTATCTGCTTGTTGATACATAAAAAAGTTAATAGTGGAAGTAAATGGAAGAATAATAGTCTTTTAACCTTTCCTATAATCTTACTAGGTTTCTTAAGATTCGAAAAAAGACTCGGCAAATCCTAAGATTTCAATAGAGGTAACTAAACTGTAAATGAGAAAGAATATTTCGAATGGATGTATAAAAATCCATAGTTTTCATTTCCTGAGCAGGAGAAATTAGCTCAACAGGAAATTAGCAGGAGAAATTAGTTGATTCTGTTATTCATACCATACACTCTGTTATGAACTAGCCTTGCATAGAAGGTAAAATACCAAAAAATGATATGCAAAATACTTTAGGCATAACATGCTTAGGTATTTCAATACAAAACGCATCACAAATTATTATTCGTTTGATATTGAAATACCTAAGCATGTTATACCTAAAGCAATTTGCATATATTTGCAATATATTGAGTTTTGGTACCTCTTATGCAAGGCTATAGCTATAGTTCATACCTATTTCTGTTATCGAGGTTGTCGCTCCGGCTTGAGTTTTGCAAAGCAAATATTTTTTTAAAGTATTAAAGTTTGTTTTGGGAATTCCTCTAGATGTATGAATTAGCTATCTGGTGGGCCAACTTGCGGATAGTGTTGAGCGGAAACGATAATTTTTCTGCGTTTGACTGTAAGAATAGAAAAATTGGAAAAGGTGGGTCACACCGCGCCAGTTGCGCCAATGGGTAGATCCTTTAGGTCTGAACTCCAGAATACTTTGGAGAACGTAGCGATTACAGAATATGGCCGATCATCAATCTGAGGTCAGTTTCGGAAAGTTTATGAGTTGGCGATTATTTTGGGTATGTAAACATGTAAATTTGGCAGAGAAATGCCGGAGATATTGCTAAGTTACAAACGTTTTATTCTTAGTTATCTACAGTTGATTTATTACATGTTGTTGAATATTGAAAACATTTTGCAACATCTATATCGAACTCTATTAGAAGAGGTGATCAACAGTAAAAGGGTCTAACTTTGCAAAGCTCTTGCTTTTTATATGGGCATAGTGCATTTTTACATATTTACAAAAATTACATCTGATTGGCAAATGGATAGATATAATATCGTTTTGCCATTCTCATTTCAATTTTTAAGCTTTAAATTATATCACCCACATCTTCATTATGTTACTATTGCATATATTTGTTACTTCTTACATACATTAAAACCTACTTAATGGAGCACTACTGCACAAGAAGTAATAATGCATCCACAAAAATGCATACAAACGCTCAGTATAAGCAAAAGCAAAAACATTTGCTAAGCCGGTTGCAATTTACCTTCATACCAATCCACGCCACGTTCGTTACAAACAACAAACGTCTGTAAAACGCTTACACTGACTATAAGTTGCGAATCGCCTATGTTACGTCGGCTGGGCTCGTCATTTCTTCCGCATTGAAGTCGCCACCACATCATATGGACAGAGCTTTATGAAGCTCTTTTTGCAAGCTACTAGTTTGCTGCCGACCACACGCCCTGAATCATCCATTGCAGTCGTAGTCATGGCCAGTAACGAATCAGTCGGTTTTAGTGTGGAAAAGTGTCCCAAAGAATATCCGTCCTACCGTTGTAGTCTGAGTGAACGGGAACAAAAACAAGCAAAAGAACAACTGGGGGAAGATGACTTTGTACGGGATCAAACTTTGCAAAAAATGCGGGAATGGATTGCCTTCCATCCGCACATCCAAAAATGTCGAACAGATTCCATATTCCTGCTGCGGTTTCTAAGGGCAAGGAAATTCAACTTGACAGAGGCATGTGAAACCTTGGAACGATACCTTTCGATGCGCCAAGTGTTCAGAATCTGGTTTGAGAATTTGGACCCCGAAGATAAGTACATGAAACAGCTTCTGGCTGCTGAAGGAGCCCTACCACTGGGGATAGACAACCGTGGTCGGATGGTTGGATTGGTCAAGGTTCGCAACTTTGATGCCACTAAGTACACGTGTCACCATTTGGGTCGATTCACTCATATGGCGCTGGAGGCTTTTTATGACGACGAACAGGTTCAGATTGGAGGAGGAGTAGCGGTCATCGATTGTCAAGATGCCACAATGGCCCATTTCACGTTGTTTAAACTTTCCGATATTAGAAATTTTATGGAGTGCCTAAAGTATGCACTTCCTGTGCGTGTCCAGGAAGTCCATCTCATCGGTCTACCGCGCATCGGAGCTGCGATCGGTGATCTCATTCTCAATTTCGCCAGTGCCGAGATGAAGCGTAGAATCAGTGTAAGTTGTTATTGTTGATGTTTTTGTTAGATTGATGAGTGATGATGAGATAACCGTTGTGATGATTTATTCAACAGTTTCACTCAAACCTGTCTGACGCCTTGAAGTTGCTGGATGTGAATCTGATGCCGGTGGAATACGGTGGAACTCAAACTGCGAGGGAGATTACCGAACGGTTGAGGAAACGATTGATAGCCAGCAGGCAAATGCTACTGCAATTAGATGAATTAGAAATTGATGGAGCGCCCTATGCTGGATTCTGGAATCAAGGCAAAGATGAAGACGTGGAGTTTGGAATGGAAATTGACTGAGTAAAAATGTGATAAATATGACCAAATTTAATATGTAATTGGCCAGTGATGTACAGATTTCAATAGTAAAATAAAATGAAGATTTTGAAAATGAATTATGGTAAGCACTAAGTGATAGTCAGGAAAACCCAGAATATTCGCTGTGGCATTCCAAACTTTCTCGATCGACTACTTTGTAACAAGTAAACAGCTTTGAACAGGGAGCTGATTAGGTTATGTTTGGGGCGTTCATGACCTCGTCCATCGTCCAGTGACCTTCCATCTAACCTAATCCAATGGCCTCATTAGGCCACCCCGCAATGGCTGTCCAAAAGACTTTTCTGTGGTCCTTTGGTGGTGAGATATTGTACCACAGATTGTACTGAGCTCAATGAAGGGAACTATTCAGTTAATTCTTTCGTGCTACCTGTCGTTGAAATTTCTGAAAAATCTTGCTTTCCTAAGAATGTTCCGTGGATATTCCGAAGAATTGCCAGTAAACATTTTTGATAATTTAGTGAAAAATCTTTGAATTTCCTGTTCTCTAGGAGGAACTACTGGAGGATTTTCTTGAGGAATCCGGAAGGAATTCTCGAAGGAACTCCCGGAGGAATTTTCAGAGGAACTACTGGAGGGTCTGCCGGTGAAACTCCCAGAGGAATTCTTGGAGGAACTGCCGGTAGAAATCCTTTCCGGAGGAACTCGTTGAAGAGATGTGATGAGCATAATAGATGAAATCAGATCCAGTATTAATAACATTAATAACAATAACTTCAGATATTATCAAATGTCTAGAATGATAAACCAAATTAAACAAATTAATGCTAAAAATGGAGGAAGACTGATAAGAGTACAAGCTGGCGAGATAGGACTGCTTGTTATGATTATGATTCGTGATCAGATTATTGGATTTGATTACAAATTTGAAAAACAATGATATTCAAAAGAATATTAAATATAAATTTTTTATGGGAATGTGAGATTCGGTACGGGTATCAAACTTGCATTTGAACACTTTCAAATGCATGAATTTGAACGACATTTCTTTATGACGACCTCAGTTTTAGAACAAGTAAGCTGTGATTAATATTATCCAAAAGATTTTTTGACTTTGAGTTGACAGAAATTAGAATTTTGACTTTTAGTTGACATAAATTTCGAGATCAGCAGATGAGATTTGATGATAGTTAGAATTTGTACTTTGTGAAGTTTTAGATGTTTGATTATTCTGTTTCTGATTTTGATGCTTGATGGATGTTATGTGCATGAAAACCTCAACCCACGATAGCAATTTCGAGATCAGCAGATGAGATTTGATGATAGTTATGTACTTCGAAAAGTTTAGGATGCTTGATTATTATTTTTCTTATTTTGATGCTTGACGGATGTTATGAACCTGAAAACCTCAACCCACGATAGCAGTAGATGAGACTTGATGATAGTTATAATAAGTAGTTTTTTTGTTATTCCGGAGCGAGATGGACTCCGAGGCATTTTTAATTCCGGATAGAGAGGGACTTCGATGAGTTTTTGTTATTGTGGAGCGAGAAAGACTCCAAGGAACGGGCTTGGTAGTCATATGGCTACTGCTGCTGCCTCATACGCAGGAGGTCATGGGTACAATCCCAGGTCCGTTCTATTCTTCTACTTTGTATCTTTCTCAATATTTTTCATGTTCTAGCAATCGCTAGAACTGGTAATGGACTACCATTCCGTTTCCATTTTCAATGCTATACTCAACTTGACTATTCTAGTAATAGCTGCTTGAATTGGAAATGAACTAAAAAGCTCGTTTCCTACATCCAATAAGAAATTGTATCAGTTGCTTTCTCCTATCTGTCACATAGGCAGCTCGTTAACCAACACGAACCTCTGCCTCTCGAACCTAACCCAAAAATTCCAAAAAATTCCGCATGAACTCGTGGCAAGTGCAGAGGAATATTCGGCTTGCAGTGGGCGAGTGATTGCATCATCATTTCCTTCCCTTTCCCTACATTGACTTGCATTCTGACGTGGCAGGCGGCAGTGTAACCTAACAAATGAGATCACCAGTACTTGTACATTGAAGATGAATGCTAGTCCCAAGCAAATATCTGTTGGTTCTCTGTGCAAGAACAACTGATCTGGTTATAATGGAGCAGCAACTACGGGCAGTCCATCAAGCTCAAGCTTGTGGAGCGAGAAAGACTCCAAGGCTACTTTTGTAATTCCGGAGCGAGAGGGACTCCGACGAGTTTTTAGTTATTCCGGAGGGTAATATACTTCGAGGCAACTTTTTAATTTCTGGAGCGAGAGGGACTCCGACGAGTTTTATTATTCCGTAGCGAGAAAGACTCCGAAGCATCTTTTATAATTCCGGAGCGAAAGGGACTCCGACGAGTTTCGTTATACCGAAGGGAAATGTACTCCGAGGCATCTTTTGTAATTCCGAACCAAAAGGGATTCCGGAGAGTTTTTGTTATTCCGAATCGAGAAGGCTTCCGCTGCAACTTTTGTAATTCAGGAGCGAGAGAGACTCCAACGAGTTATGTTATTTCGGAGATAGAAGGACTCCGAGGCATCATTTGTAATTTCGGAGCGAGAGGGGCTCCGACGACTTTTTGTTATTCCGAAGCGAGAAGGACTCCGAGGCATCTTTTGTAATTCCGTAGCAAGAGGGACTCCGAAGAGTTTTTGTTATTCCGGAGAGAGATGTACTCCGAGTCATTTTTGCAATTCCGGAGCAAAGGGTATCTGACGAGTTTTTGTTATTCCGGAGCGAGAAGGACTGCGAGGCATCTTTTGTAATTCCGGAGCGAAAGAGACTCCAACGAGTTTTTATTATTTCGGAGATAGAAGGACTCCAAGGCATCTTTTGTAATTTCGGAGCGAGAGGGGCTTCGACGACTTTTTGTTATTCCGGAGCGAGAAGGACTCCGAGACAACTTTTGTAATACCGGAGCGAGTGGGTCTCCGACAAGTTTTTCTCATTCCGGAGAGAGAAAAGGACTCCGAGGTATCTTTTATAATTCCGGAGCGAGAGGAGCTCCGACGAGTTTTGTTATTCCGGAACGATATAGCATCCTAGGCAACTTTTATCATTCCGGAGCGAGAGAGACTCCGACGAGTTTTTGTTATTTCGGAGAGAGAAGAACTGCGAGGCATATTTTATAATTCCGGAGCGGGAGGGGCTCCGGCGACTTTTTGTTATTCCAGAGCGAGAGAGACTCTGATGTGTTTTTGTTATTCTGGAGTGAGAAGGACTCCGAGGCAACTTTTGTAATTCCGGAGCGAGAGAGACTCCTATGAGTTTTTGTTATTCCGGAGGGAGATGTACTCAGAGGCATCTTTTGTAATACCGGAGCGAGAAGGACTCCAAGGCAACGGAATTAGAAGGACGTCAAGACTCCGAGATTTTTCATCATTACCGGAGTTGTACTTCAAGGCATTTTTGTTAATCCGAAGCGTGCGGGACCTTGTCAGATTTTTGTCATTCCAGAGCGGATTTTGGATGGACTAGGATGATTGATCGAACAATATTGATATTTGTCTCAAGTTAAAGTGAATTGATTTTGAGATTGCGATTGATAAACGTAACATATAATAATCCTACCTAAATATTATTATGGAACAGGAATTATTTATTCAATATCATACGGAGAAATTTCTGGAGGTACTCCTGGAAGAATTCCCGGAGGAACTCCCTGATGAACTCATGGAAGAACTGCTGGAGGAACTTCCTGGAGAAAGCCTAAATGAATTCCTGAAAAAAACCTGGTAGAGTTTCTCTAAGAAATTCCATTCTAAGAATTCCCTGAGAAACTCCATGAGGAATTCCCGGAAGAACTCCCGGAGGAATTAGTTAAGAATTTTCCTTTTGAAAGATTCAAAAAAATATATTTTATAAAATATATTATGTTTATTAAATTATGCTGCGTCTGTGATTTGGGTGGTCTGTTGATAACTCGGGTCTGGCAATCAATATTGGTTCCGAGAAAGTGATGATATGGCGTGAGCCATGAATTAACGGGAATCGGTTGCGAATGTGGGATTTTGCTGATAAAGCGGCTCGTGTTTGCAGTTAATTAAGAATTGGGTCACGTCGTTGCTAACTCCTCCCTTCTTAAATGACTTCGTCCTCGAATTCTACAAGTTGATTGTCCGTAACGGTGTTGGCGTGTTGAAAAATGGTTCGAGTTCAGATAATTCTTCTTGATCTTCAGTAGATGGTTTTGTTGAGGGTAGTGATGGTGTTCCTTTATCATGATGGCCTCTGCATGCTTATCAAATGTAACCTTTACGTTCGTCTTCTGTTTCCTCCTGAAAAGATAATAGAACGCAGCTACTGAGCTTCCTATTATAATTACCGTTGAGAATCCAATGCCTCCGAATATGTTGAGTTTCCAGGTAAGAGAATGATTTTGAAGTTTTAGCGTTTCCAGCGCCTCTCGATGGTCTAAGGTAAGTTTCCGTAAGTAGGTGGTTCGTCAATGGTGTATATTTCTTCTACGTGTAATCCTGTAGTTGGATGATATGTTCTTCTAGGTATGGTGATGTCATAGTTGGAATATAGTTCGCCGTTGATATTTATTTATTTATCATCAGACTAAGGCCGGAGTGGCCTGTGCTGCACATAAAAGACTTCTCCATTCAGCTCGGTCCATGGCTGCACTTCCCCAACCACGCAGTCTGCGGAGGGTCCGCAAGTCGTCCTCCACCTGATCGATCCACCTTGCCCGCTGTGCACCTCGCCTTCTTGTTCCCGTCGGATCGTTGTCGAGAACCATTTTCACCGGATTACTGTCCGACATTCTGGCTACGTGCCCGGCCCACCGCAGTCTTCCGATTTTCGCGGTGTGTACGATGGATGGTTCTCCCAACAGCTGATGCAACTCGTGGTTCATTCGCCTCCTCCACGTACCGTCCGCCATCTGCACCCCACCATAGATGGTACGCAACACTTTCCTTTCGAAAACTCCCAGTGCGCGTTGGTCCTCCATGAGCATCGTCCAGGTCTCGTGTCCGTAGAGAACTACCGGTCTTATAAGCGTTTTATAGATAGTCAGTTTGGTACGGCGGCGAACTCTATTCGATCGGAGCGTCTTGCGGAGCCAAAGTACGTACGATTTCCAGCCACTATGCGTCTCCGAATTTCTCTGCTGGTATCGTTATCGGCGGTCACCAGTGAGCCCAAGTACACGAATTCTACAACCACCTCGATTTCGTCACCACCGATAGAAACTCGTGGTGGGTGGCTCACATTGACCTCTCTTGAGCCTCTTCCTATCATGTACTTTGTCTTCGACGTGTTGATGACTAGTCCAATCCGTTTAGCTTCGCTTTTCAGTCTGATGTAGGCTTCCTCCATCCTCTCAAAGTTACGTGCCATGATATCAATGTCGTCGGCGAAACCAAATAACTGGACGGACTTCGTGAAAATCGTACCACTCGTGTCAATCCCTGTCCTTCGTATTACTCCCTCCAAAGCGATGTTGAATAGCAGACACGAAAGACCATCACCTTGCCGTAACCCTCTACGGGTTTCGAAGGGACTCGAGAATGCCCCTGAAACTCGAACTCGATGATATGGGTATGGTTGAGCATTACCTGGGCTTTTGATCGTGAGAGCAATTCTTCGAATGATGAAATCAGCATGTAATGATTTTCTAAGAAAGAAGAAATTCTCTTGAAATCGTTCATGGACAGTAGTTTGCTGCTAGGTATTCCATGTTTTGTCATCAGTATCGCTTCCTCTAAAGTTTCCACTTGTGATTGTAGAGAATCTAGGTTTGAAAGAACTATTAGCTGGTTGATTTCTATAGAGTAGTTTTTAGTACGTTCGTTTTCGATTTTAAGGACTTGATTAGTTATATCTGTAATTTCTTGAATTCGTTGATCGATTGCTTTATCGATGAAAACCTGCTTATTATTCTGGAAGATAAGCGCGTTGATTGATGAATTGATGACTCGAAGATCCTCAGCATCTGGGCTTCCGGCAATCCATTTCCAAACTGTTCCGATTGTGTCCCATCTTTTTTGTCTTACAATAAATGGTTTTAGTTTCAGGAAAGTTTCGTATAATTTTTGGTTTTTTATTTGAATTAATTCGTTCAAAGTGTTAGCTGAAGGGTAACTTTGTATATCAATATTTACATTAGAAATTGTGTTACCAATTTGAACAAGATCAACAGGATGTACTATGCGGATGTATCCGGTTTTCACTTTAGCTTCTCCGATGGGTATAATAGCCAAGGGGTTGTTTGTTAGATCATGAATTTGGATTCTAGCCTGTATGATGGCGATTTTGAAAAGATACAAAAATAGGTTTTCAATGATTATTATTTTCCTCAAATTGCATTTGTGTATCTTTCTATTGTTTGAATCTATGATGTATGTATTATGATCTTCTTTAACTTTTATCATATTATATTTGCTTTTTCTTTTATTACTGGTTTTGTTTTTTTCGTATGCATAGCTGTTTGGTTCGTAATTTTGATATGTTTTTGGTACAATGTTTTCATCTTTCTGTTTGAAGAGTTTTGTTACCTTTTCGTTATTTTTATCTCGTGATTTCGCTATTTCTTCGTATGTCGCACTTTCAGTGGTTTCTCCAATATAAATATTTTTTGGGGTATTCTTAATGAATGAATGTATCGAGTTGTTATACTTATGTGCGGCTTCTTGAAGTGGAGTGACATCTCTCTACTTGTCCGTTGGTTTCTGATCGATTTACAACATCGATATTTGAACACCTAAATTTAGTATAAGTTGTTCCATTACATTTGAAACGAAAGAACTTTCATTGTCAATTACTATTATGGCAGGGAGATCCCAATCGTATAAGAGTTGTAATAATACATCTTTTATGTCGGAAATAGCTTTTGATTTGATAGGTCTAATTTTCAAATATTTTGAGAATTTATCCATTGAAGATATGAACAGGAAGTTGGCGTTATACAGAAAAATGTCTAGATGTACAATTTCTCCTGGGTATTTAGGTATGGGTGTTTTTATAGGAATAAATTTCTGTGGTTTTCTTTCGTATTTTTCCATTTTGCATGTTTCACAAGTTTTTACGTATGTTGAAGCTATTTTATGTATTCCAGGGAAAAAATATTTTTTTATTATCTGTGACGAGTTTTCTTTAGCATTTCGGTGTGCAAAATTGTGTACATTTTTTACTTCCTCTAATTGCCTTTCTTCTTCCGTAATGTCTTCGACTTTTGATTGAGAAAATCTAGCTCTGACGGTTTTTGGGTTAAATTGTGATTTATAAATTTCTTGGATGATTCCCATAGTAGGTTCGTCGGTTAGAATTCCATTGAGTACTCCTGGGTTTAAATGCCTTTGGAGTTTTGTTTTTAAGAAGTCTACTGAGAAATTTGGTTCTGTAAAAATGTGTCTAACGCCAAAACGGACAGCTAAACGAGAATACAAATCTAAACGCTATCACGTGCTGACTTCGGATGAATTCATACAGGAATTTGAGCAGAAGGAAGAAGACAAAAGGCGCGCCGAGGAAGAAAAAGAGAATCGTAAAGTTATCCGAATGCAACGGAAGGTAGAAGCAGAAACGAAAAAGAACAAGAAACAAGAAGAGAAGAAGTTGAAACAAGATATGAAGGATAAAGCTCGCAAGAAGAAGGCTTAGATAGCATCGTGGTGAGCTCATGTTTATTATCCCGCATTTGATATATTTTCATTCATATGTTACCATGAATTGTTATAACTGAGTTATAAATAAACGTTGAAATCGATTCTAGACTATTATTTATTCTTCTTTTTGTACAAGTTTAATGCTTGTTTGCCATTCTTTAAATATATTCATTTGGGGTGGCGAAAATTGACTCCCAGGAGTGGCGAAAATTAAAAACAGGTGGCGATAATTAAAACAAATACGTACATTAAATTAAACATGATTTTTATCGAATAGTTACAATTTAATATTGAAACTCAAAGGAATACGCATAAAAAAGGTTTACTTTGTATAATGTATTGATTTTTTTCGAAGTTTTCACTAAATCCTTTATGTTATAATCAAATATCGGCAAATATTCGTTTGGGGTGGCGAAATATAGTACTTCTACCCTATATTTTTCAAATGGGACATTAAACTCGTAAGATGAATTTGGTCCGATCTGAAAAATTAATTGATTTCGAAAAACATTGATTGGTGCTTCCGTTGAAGGTATGTAGGAACTGTCATCATCTTCGGCCGAATGTTGTGTGGGGGTTAATGAGTTGATTTGAATGCGTGATAATGCATCGGCTACTACGTTGGACTTTCCTGGTTTATAACACATTTCATAATCGTGTTCTTCTAAGAAGGATTTCCATCGTTTTAGCTTCGCGTTATTGTTTTTAGGTGAGAGAGTGAATGTCAGTGGTAAATGATTAGTAAATATTTTTAGTTTGGCTCCATATATGAAGTTCCTTAAGGTTTGGAGAGCCCATACAACTCCAAGCATCTCCTTTTCATTCGTTGCGTAGTTTTCCTCGGTCCTGGAAAGAGTCCTTGAAATAAATGTTATTGGTCTTTCTCCATCGTTGAATTGTTGTGATAGCACAGCTCCAAGTGCTATGTCTGACGCATCTGTTGTAAGGATGAAGGGCTTATCGAAATCTGGAAAAGCTAGAACATCATTAGAAGATAATATTTCTTTCAATACGTTGAATGAATTTCGCGCTTCTTCGTCTAGACTGATAGAAAAGTTTTTTGACTGATTTTTGGAGATCTGGCGATGGCCATCCTCCCCTCTTAAGAGTTTTGTTAAGGGTTTTGCGGTCTTTGCATAATCCTTAACAAATCGCCTATAATAGCCTGAAAGACCTAAAAAGGCTCGTAAGTCTTTTAAGTTCTTCGGCTCTGGATATTTTCGAATACATTCTACTTTCTTCATGTTGGGTTTTAATCCGTTTTCTGAAACAATGAAGCCGAGGAATTCAACTTCGGTTCTAAGAAATTCGGATTTATCCGGTTGAATCTTAAAGTTGGCATTTCTGAGAGTTTCGAAAATGGTTTTCAGGTTCTTTAGGTGCTCTTCGAATGTTTTTCCGAAGATAATTATGTCGTCGATATAAACGTGACATATTTTACCTAGGTGTTCTCTTAAAATATCGTCCATTACTCTCTGAAAAATGGCTGGGGCATTTTTTAGTCCGAACGGTAGACGAACAAATTCGTATTTGCCGTTGTTGATTGAAAAAGCTGTTTTTTCGATGTCCTTTCCTGACATTGGGATTTGGTGAAATCCTGAAGCCAAATCCAAAGTCGTAAAAAACTTGTTTTTGCCTAAGTTGGCCAAAACTGTGGAGGTATCAGGGATGGGATACCTATCACTGATGGTTTTTGAATTTAATTTCCTGTAATCAATTACCATTCGATATTTTTTTTCGTTTGAGGCGTCCATTTTTTTGGGACTATCCACACTGGGGAATTATATGGCGATCGAGACTGTCTTATAATTCCATCTTTTAATAATTTTTCTACTTGTCTTTTAACTCCATGTTTTAAAGCTTGAGGGTATGGATATGATTTGCTGTAAATGGGAGCTTCATCGGTAGTTCTAATGTCTGCTTTAACTCTGGTTGTGAATGGTAACTTTTCATAGGGGGGTTGGAATAAGTCTTGAAAATTTTTCAGAAGTTTATCAAGTTCGGTTTTCTGGTGTAATTCTAAGTGATCATTTCGAATTTGAATTTTGTTAACTTCCTGTAGTTTGTATTGGAGCAGAGGAATAACAAATTCATTATGAAGAATAAGTTTTTCTTTGGAGGTGTCTATGACGGCTTTCAGTTCCTTTAAAGTGTCGTGACCTATGATGGCATCGAAAGATTTTAATTTATCCATGTGGAAAAATTTCACTTCTAATTCAGAGTAAGGTCTGAAGAATTTAGCTATTGAGAATTTATCAATTTTGATATCTCCGCCAACAGATGAAACCAAAAATGGTTTTCTGACGTCGTGAGATATTCTTGCAAACTTAGGGTGAATAAAATTTTTATTCGACCCTGTGTCGATCAGTATTTTTAGTGGTTCTCCGGATCTACCATAGAATAAGAAATATGGCAGAGTAGAGTTTATCCTAAAAAATTAAGTTCTGCCTCTTCTTCGACTTCTTCCATTGGTGCGTTATTCATTTCCTGTTGGGCCTCGACCGTTTTCAAATATCTTTCGAATGTTTGCGTTGGCTCGGGGTAGTATTCTTCGTCTTCAGATGGCACGAAATCTGATCTCTCGTTGACTGGGTCATCAATATCGTCATTGATGTATTGGTAATTTCCTGTGGGCACGTGGAATAATCTAGGACGTTTAAGTGGGGGTTTTTGTTGATTGGATAGTTGGGGTCTGTTTGAGTAATTGACGTTTGCCGTCCGCATAGATACATCCGTATCTATAGGGTCTGGAGCTCTAAAGGGATTTCTTTGTAAAACTTGAGGTGGTTGCATGAAGGATTGTCTTGGGGGTGCATGTGGGAAAGGCAGATAATTCCTCGATGTTGACGGCATCTGCTGACTAATGAATGGTGCTTGTTTTGGAGGATAGTAATTAAAACGTGGATGAACAATTGGTCGCATCGGTACCCTAGGTGGATGGTTTGGTCTGAGTGGCAAGGTTGGCATCATATTTCTGGGTTTCGCATGTAATTCTGGAATTTTATGACTAGTAATGTTTTTCCGGTATTCGATATTTTGGAAACTAATACAATATGAATATGCGTGAGCCAGTGATTCTGGCTCGTAGTTTTTCAAAAAACGGCCTATGTCTCCGACTAGTCCACGGATGAAGGCGTCAATAGCTTTTCGATTATATGTGTCAATCATGGCCTTTTTAGCTTCGGGGTGTGAGAAGCGACTATCTGTACATATGGAATTGGCAATCAAGGATAGGATTCTATTGACCCTATCGTAGTATCGGTCGTAGGTGTCTCCTTTTTGCTGACTACACATTAATTGATAGTCTAAGGTTTCCAAGTCTCTCTTTTCACTATAGTAGGTGGTTAGAGTCTTTTTGATCATTTTTCAATTCATATTAACATTAGATGCAACAAGTGCATCGTTTGCTTCTCCTTTTATCTTTCTCCTAATGGATTTACATAAGACGTGGTATTTATTCTTATATTCGATTGTACTCCTAGCGGTAGGAGTGTATTATTGTACAAGTGTTTCTGCATCTTGGATGAAGAAACTAAGTTCATTGGGATCACCGGTAAAAGATGGTAGTCCCTTGACTAGGTCGGGAATGTCCTCTATCGAGTCTGGGCTTATAGGAGACCCATCGGCTCTTACGAGGTAAAGTGGAGGATCTGAGTAATCTTCCTGATTTGAGGCTGTCGTTGCCTCTAGAGTATCAATTCTGGCAGTTAACTGTCTAATCTGGTCAATAAATTGATCCATTTTTGATGATAAATTCAAGCGATCGTTTAACGTGCGATTTCTCACGTAATTTATAATTAAAAAGAGTGGGGATAATTTATTACAGAGATAATGTGATGTATTTAGTGGTTTTTGATATGTATACACTTACACTTAGCACTTTTATTTTAAACTATTTCACTTTTCACTTTTGTTCTTTCTGAATTGGTATGATAAATATTTTGCTATTAGTTTACTTACAGTATAAATCTGGACATCTCCTAGGGACTCCAAAAGATTGTGGGATTGAAGCCTGTCGCTCTTCGTGGCTCTAACGTGGAAGATGTCGATGGCTGTGGAACGCGTGTCCAATTGATGAATCCTATTACTTCCTATTACCCAACTCCGCCGGGTACGGTAGAGACTCGTTGGGTTGGGACCAGAAGCGTGTCTTCTTCCTTCTCGGTACGGTAGCGTGATCCTTTTCAGCCAAGGCGAGTGGTTAGCCGTCCTGGTCTACTGGTGGCGCTGGTCCGTACGGCTGCGTGATGCGATCCGGATAAGATTCGGAGTGAAGTCAGGCGTTGTGATATCCTCTAACAGATCACTTGGTTCCTGGTGATATGGTTTTTCTTTCGACTTAGCGTCCACGCAACTCTAACGTTGTGGATCAACTAAGTTGTCTCTAAGTCACTAAACTTCACTTTTTACTTGCACAACTCCTGGTCCCTATTCGGGCGCCAGTTAAGAATTTTCCTTTTGGAAGATTCAAAAAAATATATTTTGAGCCAGAGCTCTTTCTTTATTCAAGGTTCACTTAAGACTAATTTACAAATCATCTTATTGCTATGAGGTTAGTTCTAGATGGGAACTGCAGTGCGGGAATAATCGGATGTTTAAGTTTATTAAATTATGCTGCGTCTGTGATTTGGGTGGTCTGGTGATAACTCGGGTCTGGCAATCAATATTGGTTCCGAGAAAGTGATGATATGGCGTGAGCCATGAGTTAACGGGAATCGGTTGCGAATGTGGGATTTTGCTGATAAAGCGGCTCGTGTTTGCAGTTAATTAAGAATCGGGTCACGTCGTTGCTAACTAATTTTCGAAGGATTTCCCGGAGGAACTCTCGGAGGAATACCCGGAGGAACTCTTGGAGGAATTCCTGGAGAAATTCCGGAGAAATTCCAAAGGAACTCCCGGAAGAATTCCCTGAGGACCTCCGGAAGGAATTCCCGGAGGATCTCCCGAAGGAATTATCGGAGGGTCTCCCGGAAAAATTTCCGGAGGAATTCCCAGAGGAACTTCCGTAGGAACTCCAGGAGGAACTCCCGGAGGAACTCACGCAAGAAGTCTCAGAGGAAGTCCTGGAGAATTTCCATAATGAATTCCTGGTGGAATTCCTAAATGATGTCCCCGATATATTCCTAGAGGAATTCCCGGATGCTTGGAATTGCTTGGAGCGTGTCATTCCAAATGAATTCCCGAATGAAATCCTGAACGAATGAAGTCATGGAGGAACTGCAGGAGGTTTATTCGGAAAATACCTGGAGGAATTCTCAGAGAAATATCTGAAGGATTTCCTAAGAGAATTCCCAGAGAAATACATGGAATGATACATATAAAAAATAATTGCCTACGTCACGGCTTTTGCAAACGTTTTATAGCGAATTAATCAACCATTCTTATAAAGTTCAATGCAATACTTGCTCTATAACTTTTGAACGCAAATACCGATTGTAATTATATTCCATAATGCTGAGTCAAATGGTATATAACATCATGGGTCTTCGAGCCTTCTATACAATTTTGGAGTGAAATGATAGCCTTTCGGTACATATTTGTTGTAAGAGAAAGGCGAAATGGCAGAATGAAGAAAGAAGAAGGAAAAATGTATAAGGAAGAAGGAAATGAAGAAGGTTATTTTTTTATCTTTATTATAGAGATTTGCAGCCCTAGGCTGGATCATCTTTTGAATGAAGAAGGTCTTCACTTCTCAGCTCAGACCTCTCTCACCACACTCCCAATCGCTAGTCACAATTTGGGGAAAACGCGGGGGACAGCTAGTCGAAAATTTGCTACTGAAGCGCTATAGACGGCATCAATTCGAACGAATTTATTGTATCTTCCTTTCTGCCGTCGCAAAGTGATTTTTGCACTTTGAAGAAAATTCGTCTCGGATCAACCTTCTCTTGTAAAAAATGGTGGTACTGAAAAGAATCGATTTATTCTCAATAATGCACCTTTTACATCCCTAACAGCAACAACACCAAAATCATATTCTATTGACAAAAATCCATTTGACTGCTACTGACGCCAACTTTAGCCACTCAATGATTTGCCGTTAAACACTTTAGACTTAACATATAGTGGAGCAGGATACAATCTGTATATCTCGGGTACTTATTCAAAAAGACATATGTGATTTTGTAAACAAAGATTCAAACGTCGATTTTTCCAATCTGATAGCAAACCATCACCACAGACAGGTAGGGGAAGCTTACGGCTAGCTGTTGGTGGTGTTGGTTTGCGTGGGAGTGCCATCAGATTGGTGAGACGCGCGGCTACAAAGCAAGAGCATGCTGAGGGTGGCTGGGTTCGATTCCCGGTGAATTTTCGGATTGGAAATTGTCTCGACTGTTGGGGATGCATGAACGGAATTGGTTTTCTGGGCTAGGAGAAATTTTCAATAGTTCAATGTTGATAATCAAAAGTTCCAGTAGGACTGGCGAATTGGTCGAGAAAAATCTCACATAATTTCGTTACAGCCTCCAATTTTGAAATTTTCATTGCACATCCTGTATCCGAGTCGTTCTTTTAGACTTAGTTTATGTCAAAAACGCATAAATCCTAAAAGTCACGTGAAAAGCGACCCCAGTTTAATGCGAATTTGCTTGAAAAGTTCAAGCGCGATACTTTCCTTCAAAGCAGCAAAAGAGAATTCTTGCCCGTAAGGTCTCGATGATTGGAATTTTAGAATAATTTTACAAACGTTGGACTCCAGATGCGCCGACATGATGTCGTGAATGTTCAAATTTTCATTTTAATTCGTACTAAAACTACAAGTAAAGCTATATGCAGGTATGTATAGAGCAACAATTCAATCCACATTCAATTTACGAAAACTTCCCGCAACTCCGAATGTTTCCTCTGCTGCACTGTCGCTGAAATCATTCCATGATGATGTTAGTTTAGCCAGATCGACATCCATTTGATCCAACTCTAGGATAAGTTTTCGGTTTTTTACCAACGTTTTTTGAAGTGACTTTTTGAACTCGTCGATTGGAACTACGCCACCGTACTCTTTAGGTAGCAATGATTGAGACACCATCTTTGTCAGTGAGTCCACGGAGCGATGACACTGCAAATAGATATAAAGTATTTATTAAACAGAACTTTTACAAGCAATGAACCAATCGATACTAACGTGTACTCGAGCTTTCAATTTTTCGCTTGTAAAACTCAAACATATCTCTGCTACAGTCACCGCATAACGAGGCAAATTAACCGCGTGCACTTCTTTTATCCTTAACGGAATTATATGGTTTACAGCGTCAATGAATTTCTTCATGTCTGTTAACGGCCATTGGGCTACGTGACTCATTGTCAACCCGGTATCTTCGAACACAAATACACATCCGGCCACCTGCATCTTCTCCTCCTCGTAGTAACTTTCCAGGATCATCATCATCAACCGAATTTGCTCCACGTTTGTGAACCGCTCGACGTTGAAGTTCGCCATTTTGATCATAACCACAAATCGCCCTCGATCATCGTATCCCAGCGGTAGAATTGGCCAATCCTCAGTCATCTCAGTCACCCATGCATCACCCACATCCAGCTTCTGGAACCAATCAGCAAACTTTTGTCGCAACGCTAGATATCGTACCAAGTTTTCGCATGCTGCCACGTGGTTGAACTTTCTCACGCGTAAAAATCGCAACAAAAATGGTCCATCCGTTCGGCACCGCCTAATCGTGGGGTTCTTCGCGATCCAATCACGCATTTGGAGCAGGGCTTGCGATCGTAGTTCATCGGTTTCGTGGAGTTCTTGCTTGGCGATTTCACGATATTGCTCGGAGAGCGAGAATTCATACGGCTGGTAGTTGGTGGAACTTTTACTAACTTTCGGTGCAGTCATGATGCGTAGAAGATCATAACTGAGACTGAGCAGGGCAGCGGGAGTGCAAGTGCATTTGCAAATGGGTGAAGACCAAAACCGGTTCTAATCAACTACGTAAATCAGAAGACAAATGATTGAGTGTTTCAATGAGAAACTAGTGCTTTGTATACGGTTAGGGGCGTTAATTACATTAAGTTTGTTTGGTTTTTTTTCGCTACATAGGGAGAACGATCGTTACGGTATGAGTTTTTCCCTTTTACGTTTCAAAGCATAATAGAAAAATTTGTTTATCCATCATTTTAATTATTTGCATTTAATGTCATGCATCATCAAAAAAAGGTATGTAGTTTAAAATAAAATGAATCAGTTTCATTAAAATTTCTTCTAAATTGCATCATTAATGTATTTGTAATTGCAATCCATCTAGTTGTTCTCCACCTGTTTTGTTATCAATCGAATTAGAAACGGACACTACCGGTGCAGTGTGGCTGTTCATAATTCTTGCATCACATTAATCGTATCCTTCGAGATTGTGTCTCTCCGTGGATAAATACATGCTACGAGGTAAAATACGCACAGCGAGCCATCTTTCGCTGGCACACTTCGCTGGCATTTATTACACTTAAGCTTAGGCCAGACTTAATACTCGATAAGGACTGTCTTGAACACTGAACGAATAGAAACGAAACGTACAGTGTTTGTTGTACACATTTCAGTTTCTAATTTTTCACCCGGAACAATATTTCATCCATGAGCATGGACCTAATCGTTACAGTCACCCTAGACAAAGCTTCTATTGATGCTGCATCTTCAGGTTTGTCGGCTACTGTTATCAGTTATTATGAAAGGTGCAAGGTAGATGATGTGCTGCACTTGAATCAATTAGAAAACGAGTGCGCTTTACGCATCATTGCTGGCTAGTAATTCGCTGGATTTGAAACACAATTGAGATTGCTATGTAGCTTGGATGAATAAATGCAGTATATGAAGTCATGTACAAACAAACTTAGATAATCGTTATCTGTTGTTATAGTCTATATAACATTAAATCAATTGTACACTAGGTTCAAGTGCATCTTTCCGGAATCTCGCGGCACGTTTGGGGAAGGTGGGAAGACTTGATCCCCGGGGAGACTTGATCACCTCCTGTTTTATCGAGAACTAAAGTAGTTTTGTTCTAGTGTATTTAACAAACAAATGACCTTTATGTGGTGAGTTATTTTTTGGATTGACAACCTTATTTATTCTGCAGGGCGGTTTAATCAATCGTTTTGACCCTCCCAAAGATTTTTTTATTGGCCACGCAAAATTTGAACAACTTTTCGTAACAATGACCAATCGCTTTCGTTTTTTCACAGCACAAAGCCATAAATATGCTTAATGATCTGTACTGATGAAAATGTCAACATTTCATCAAAGTTTTAGGATATTTGGATTTGAAGTTATTGCCTCAATATGGGGACAGTTGATCCCCCATTGGTCACCCATACAAAAATTTGGCGAAAAAAATAAAAAACCCAGATTAATCCACCTAGCGTTGGTGGTGCCTTTCTCGCATTTATTTAAGACACCAACCTTATATGGGGTTTATATGGTCCGATGTACCATTTTCTTCATAACTTTGAAACGCAATGACCGATCGTTAAAAAAATCAATAGTGATCAACAAGGCTTTGTCCCCTGTCGAATGAAACTTGTTGCGAGAAAATCGGTTAAGGATTACTATACGAAAAGTTGTCTAATGTTTTTTATAGCTTTTGTGCACACACATACACACACACATACACACGGACAGACAGACATGTGCTCAGCTCGTCGAGCTGAGTCGATTGGTACATAATACTATAGGTCTCAGAGGCTTCTATAAAAAGTTCGTTTTCGGAGTGAAATGATAGCCTTTCGGTACAACTTAGTTGTACGAGAAAGGCAAAAATATAAGTCTGTTCTCAGGTTTCTAATTTTTTGTAGATTTGACAGATTTGATGAAGTTTTGGCAGGAAAAAATATTTATTGCATAGATATCATAAAATGGGGATCAAGTCTCCCCAAATTTTTTTTTTGAATTACATGTGCTGTCGAATTCAATAACATAAATCGTTCATGTATACGCACAGCAATTGGAAAATTCTGCGTATTTTGAAGGAAAAGTATTTAAAAAATCTGGGGGCACCTTTCTAATTTTATCAAAGCAAGTTCTTGTAGAGGGATCAATTTTACCCGAAAATTTGAAAAGTCGATTTTTGACAGCACTCCAAAAAATCGATTGTGTATCAATAACAACAATAATTTAAGGACTGTCATACATCAGTAAAGTTAAATACTATATTTCATTCTTAGAGAGTCTGTGTAGAAATCGCGTATGTTTATTTGTTTTTGGCTGTGATATTACATCGGAAATCAGAAAAGGGGATCAAGTCTACCCAGTCTCTCCTATCGTCCTCTATTCACTGCAGCATTATTTCAAATCAGTAAGACGGCGCCACGAGGAGAGTTACTCTCAACTTAAGGTCACAAATTAAGTAGCGTAAAAAATGGACTTTTTCACACCCTCCCTTCCCTAAGCTACAAAATGTATCATTTTTGGTAGCTACTCGCCCTCCGCAGTAATGCGTAACTGTAAAATGGCCATATGTTCGCGAATTGAAGTGACCTCTGTGAGTGTGTATGTGGGTAAAAAGTCTAGCTCATTTTTCAGTATCAAACACGTGTGAAAACATCCGCAACTGTTGATTCAAATGTATTCAACTTTAGAGTAAAATCAGCAGTGATTCAAATCGTTCGGGGCTGTCAGTTTGAATATGAATCTGAATCATGCACTTTCCCATCAGTGGCTCAAGATTCATTTTTTATAACAGTCGAGATTCAAAAGCTTAAAACTGTTATACCGCTCAGTTCTATTTTCTGCAGATTTGAACACCGACTGAATCACGAGATTCAAATATTTTTCAATTGTTTTGGTGTATGAATGCATCATTTTATGTACGGATCAATCCACTTTGCATTTACCGCGCCTTCCTCAACAGCAACATAATCATTTCATTTAATTGAAAAACAATCAAACATGAATAGAACACTGCTGGGGAAGCCTGTGAGTTTGTTCTATTTTGGCTCATATTCAAACTAGAATAGTATTCGAAAATTTGCAACCAAACTGAATCACTACTGATTTCACTCTTAGGAATACCACAGATAACAGATATTGAAGCTAGAACAAATTTTATTGAAAATCCTGTGTAAACTTTTGAATTGATATACGTTGGCCCACTACTGCCATCTACTCAACTGATTGCGGCAGTACATAAGTATGCAGCTGATTAACAACCGTCGAACGCAGCCAAGGCATTTGACAACCGCATTCGGGCTGCGTTTTCTATAACAATGATCCTTGCGCCATCTCCAATCGATTGCCAAACGCGGTCCCAATTTAAAATACATTTGAATTGACGGTTGCGGATGTTTACACAAGTATCGGATGCCAGCCTCAATATCTGTTATCTGTGGGAATACAATTGGCTACCATTTGGAGATGGCGCGACAATCACTATTAGGTTCTGCAGCATGACGTCACGAATGAATTCGGTTCTCGTCAAATGAACTTTTTTGACAGTTCAGTAGTACTTTCCACTGACTCCGACGAGGACTCCGACAAGGTTCGAGTTCATGATTGGTTGGCTGCCCCCGAGTCCAACGTGAAGTACTACCTGAGAAGCACACATATTGCACATCACTCACAGTAACTTATATATGACCGGATTCAGTCACAATATGGTTACTGCAACCAGATGTGTTGAACTTGTGTTGCTTGGGTACTAATCTGTCATCAGTTTGAGGTTAGATACAGACGCTGCAGAACCTAATAGTGTAAAACGCAGCCCAAATGCAGCTATCAAACGTATCGGCTGCGTTCGATGATTGCTTATCAGTACACGGAAGAAATAAACTACCCAATAGTGAGTTTAATTCACCCAACCTCGAACATACGTACGGGAAGCCAAAATTGAGTAAGTAGGGTCGAAGTAGTTTGCCTTTATTTTTTTTTTTTTTTTTTACCATTTCATTTATTTGGTAGGCTCAGTCGTGTGTGACACTTTGCGGAGCCGCAATTCTTAAGTATGATATCTTTATAATTTGTATCATCTTATCATTAACAGTTAGTAGGGAAGGGACATAGACCATAATACTCGTGGTGACTCAAGGTTATATTTTACTTAATTCAGGATGGACGGGGTAAGGATTTGGATTTAGGTTATTCCAGCTGCTCATCCGGGCGTTTGCGTTGAAGACGGTTTTGCATGGCGTCGTGCTCGATTTTGATTCAGCAGGGAGCATCTTCCGGATGGCCAGGGCTTCGTGGTACACGGAACAGAAAAACAGAATCGAACAAGAGAAAAAAAAACTGAGAAAGAGATAAACACGGGCATTAGACTTTGATATCAGCCGAGCAAAGAAAGGCATAGATGGACTGCATATAAACCGCATCGCGATCTCCCAAAACACCTCTTATTTCCCTGTAGGGTTGTTTACCTCGGGCCACAAGGGTATCCAATAGTTGCTCTCTGGAGGCGTCATTCTCCGAGCAGAACCAAACTACGTGATCGATGTCATCGTAACCGGCTCTGCACCTGCATAAGTTGCTATCGACAAGGTTTATTCTGTAGAGATGTGCGTTTAGTGAATAGTGATTGGACATAAGCCTTGACATCACGCGAATGAAGCCTCGACTCAAGTCCTCACCTCTGAACCACGCTCGCGCAGAAACTTTAGGAACTATAGAAAATAGCCACCGTCCAAGTTCGTTGTGTGACCAATTCATTTGCCAATTTTGAAGAGTACTCTGACGGACTAATGGGAAAAACTCGTTATTCGAGATTTGTCTATCATAAACTTCACCTTCCTGTGCGCCCACCTTTGCTAGCGTGTCCGCTTTCTCATTGCCATAGATTAGGCAATGGGATGGGACCCATACAAAGGTAATCTTGAATGATCTTTCGACCAAATTACGCATCTGCTCTCTTATTTTTGTAAGAAAGTAAGATGCGTGCTTAACTGGTTTCATCGACCGGAGTGCCTCGATAGAACTAAGACTATCCGAGAAGATGAAATAATGGTCTACGGGCTGATCGGAAATAATCCCCAAAGCGAAGTTAATTGCTGCCAGCTCAGCAACATAAACCGAACACGGTTCCTGAAGTTTTCGGAAGGTGGTTGAATTTACATTGAAGACACCGAAGCCAGTGGATCCGTTGATGCGAGAACCATCAGTGAAATATCTGTTGTTGCAATTTACATGTTCATATTTTTCAGAAAAAATGGAGGGAATAGATATTTGTCGAAGATGATCTGGTATTCCTTGAATAGCGTGTTTCATGGACAGATCGTATTCAATGGAGGAACTGTCGTTGATGAAGTTAACTCGAGGTGGATTATAACATGGAGGACAAAGATCTGACGATATGTAGTTGAGGTAGACCCTCAGGAATCTTGACTGACGAACCAGGTCAAGCATATTATCGAAGTTTTCTAAGACAAGTGTGTTACTTGTCCCACATTTGATCAGTATTCTAAGTGAGAGTTCCCAGTAACGGTGCTTTAAAGGAGTGACTCCAGCAAGCACCTCCAGGCTCATGTTATGCGTTGAATGCATACAGCCGAGAGCAATACGCAAACAACGATATTGAATACATTCCAATTTAATTAGGTGGCAATCAGCTGCTGAGAGGAAGCAGAAAGAGCCGTACTCTAAAACAGAGAGAACTGTCGTTCTATAGAGTTTGATGAGGTCTTCCGGGTGAGCACCCCACCACGTTCCGGATATAGAACGTAGAAAATGTATTCTTTTCCGGCATTTATCTATCAAATAATCAATATGGGTTTTCCAGGTACATTTGGAATCAAACCAGACCCCAAGGTATTTAGAAGATAAAGATTGGTTGATGTCATCATTCAACAGCTTTAGTTTCAGTTGAGCTGGGTTTCGCTTTCTAGTAAACACAACCAATTGAGTTTTTTTGCGGTGAAAACTCGATCCCTAAATGTCTGGCCCAAACAGTCAGATTATCTAGGGTACTTTGCAATGGTCCTTGCAAGACAACTGCACATGGACCTCTTAGAGAGATCACGGCATCATCTGCAAGTTGTCTGAGCGTGCATTGTCCTTCCAAACAATTGTCAATATCTTTAACATAGAAATTATAAAGCAAGGGACTTAAACATGATCCTTGGGGAAGGCCCATGTAGCTATTTCTGGAAGTTGTCAGGGTGCCGAGAGTAAAATTCATATGTTTAACTGACAACAAATTGTACAAAAATTATTTAAAATGACTGGTATTCCACTACTGTGCAGGTTTTCCGACAGTACTTCTATGGAAACTGAATCAAAAGCGCCCTTAATATCCAAGAATACTGAAGCCAGTTGTTCCTTGTGCGCATAGGCCAGCTGTATATCTGAAGAGAGCAACGCTAGGCAATCATTTGTTCCTTTACCTTTTCGAAAACCAAACTGAGTATTTGAAAGCAATGCATTTTTTTCGACCCAATGGTCGATTCTTGAAAGAATCATTTTGTCCAATAATTTTCTCATGCATGATAGCATGGCAATCGGTCGGTACGAATTGTGATCAGACGCTGGTTTCCCAGGCTTTTGAATAGCTATTACTTTCACCTGTCGCCATTCTGGGGGACGATGTTGTACTCCATGAAACAGTTGTACAGGTCAAGTAATCGTCTTTTAGCGATATCAGGGAGGTTTTTCAGAAGGTTGAATTTAATGTTATCGCATCCCGGGGAAGAATTATTCGATGAAAGAAGAGACATAGATAGTTCCAGCATTGAAAATGGCCCACCCAAAGAACCGGGATCAGCTACTGATTCTCGAAATAGCGGTTCTGCTGGTACGGAATCTGGGCAGACCTTTTTTGCGAAGTTGAATATCCATCGATTGGAGTATTCTTCACTCTCGTTGGTGGAAATGCGGTTCCGCATGTTGCGGGCCGTTTTCCAAAGTGTTGTCATTGAGGTTTCTCGTGATAGTCCCTCGACAAAACGTCGCCAGTAGCTACGTTTTTTTGCCTTGAGAAGATTTTTGAGCTTTCTTTCAAGCCTCAAATACTCTTCGAAAAGCTCAGACCTTCCGTGTTTACGGAAAGCCTTGAAGGCATCAGAGTTTGCCTTTACTCCCATGTTAAAAAAGTACCCAACGGAAAAATTATTTACCCAAATGTAAGTTTAATTCACTCAATTTCGACCTCAGGTAATAAAACTCAACATTGGCTTCCCGTATTGAACTGGCGTCGTTGGATTGTTTGGCTCTTTTGTTTTTGACAACAAAAGAAAGAGTGGATGAAAGAGAAGAGAAAAAATAATTCAAAAGTAAGTTTAAAAATACTCAATTTTGGGTACTTTTTTTCTTCCGTGTAAGGTTTTACATCAAATAAACATAACCTCAAAAACTCAAACGAATGAAATCAATTTGACATTTATCGGTGGTAGGTTCATGAGGCTCATCATATCTCCCGCAGCAAGCGGAACCTTTGTTTATATACAAACCACTGATACCTGTCAAATATGGAAGAAATTCATCAAGACGCAGCCGTGGCTACATACGTGTGACCTCACACTGTGAAACCATGTTGCGTCCGTATGTACTTCCGCAATCAGTTGAGTAGATGGTAGTGAATCAACATATATCAGTTCACAAGTTTACACAAGATTTTCAATAAAATTTGCTCTTGCTTAAATATCTGTTATCTGTGCCTTAATCAAATTTGCTCGCAACGAGTTACATTCGACGGAGAATCCTGTCCCATTGTTTCTCATTGAAAATCGGCCGGATAGGCCAGATTTATCATCTCACACTAGCGCCACAGACAAACAGACGTAACACTAGAGAAATTACCATCGACCACAGACAAACAGACATAGCACATTGAACATTCACTCATCAAATTGATCGTCGTTCAAACACTAACGACATCTGTTGATTTCAGTTAGTTGGGCAAATCACGAACCAGATGGCGGTAGTGAGCAAACGTCAAACTAGAGCAAATCCGATGCGGGCGCCACGAGTGATCGATTGGCCAACTAATGATTATTTGAATTAACCAGCAAATCAGTGAACAATGGAAATTTGACGAGTGTTATGTCTGTTTGTCTGTGCATCGACCATGACTTCAACGATCAATTTGAATTTGATTGATTGCGCGTTTCACAACTAGAGGCACTAGCGTCGTAATCCTTCGAGTTTGACATTGCAGCGCCTTCTTGTAACAATGTCATACAAAACATTGGATTTCGTGTAACATGCACGCAAGATGGTGGTAGAGTAGTTGTTCAAAAATGTTGAAGCTGTTACCTCTGTTTGTCTGTGCTAGCGCTTTCTGTTGACATTTTCATACCAAACAACTCTTCGTGCAACATGCACCCGAGATGGTGATAAAGTAACTGGGCGATAGATTCTTCAGCAAATTGTTCTAACTGTTTCGTCCGTTTGTCTGTGTTAGAAGCATGGAGATTATGTTCTTTAAAAAAATTCTTATCTTTTTTATGATTTTTCAAAAAAATAATATCAGCGCTTTCTCAATACTCCCCGAAATTTCATGCTCATTTGATGCTGGAATTGAAGCATTCGATTGGATCCCGTGAATGACAGTTCGATTGGAGACCTGACAGTGTATTCGCCAGACATATGACTTTAGCTACCCAATCCGGAATCAATCGCGCCACTCTTGCAGATTGCAAATTTCTTTTTAATACACTGAAAATATTCCACACGATTAATTAATACCTATTCTTTTCCGCGTGAACCTATCGTATTTAAACAGTCCTCATTTTCATCACTGAACCACGTTGTTTAGACAAGAAATAAACTAGAATCAAAACTACTTGAAAAACTGTTTACTACAACGTGTTTTGTACATGATTTTATGTAGCTGTCATTGGAGATGTTAGTAACATGGCGGCCATCAAATGTTTCTGCCTGGGAGTTAATATGTAATTGATTACTGCCATATTGAGTATTTTTTCGTGATAGAATCGGATATTGAACGGTTAAATTCAAAATTATAGTTCATTGGTTTATATTAAAAATGGTAAATTCATACTAGAAGTCTATTCTAAAACCGAATAATATATAAATGCTTTTTAGATGAACTTCTAAATAAAAAATGATCGCCCTTATTTGGAAACAGAAAAACATCCGTTGCCCACTGAAACCTTCATCCCGGATCTATAAACCACCAGAGATAGTTCATTACATATACATTTTATATTTTTTATTTGTTATCAGACTAAGGCCGGAGTGGCCTGTGCAATACATAGAAGTCTTCTCCATTCAACTCGGTCCATGGCTGCACTCACCAACCACGCAGTCTGCGGAGGGTCCGCAAATCGTACGCCACCTGATCGATACACCTTGCCCGCTGTGCACCTCGCCTTCTGGTTCCCGTCGGATTGTTGTCGAGAACCTTTTTCACCAGATTACTGTCCGACAATCTGGATACGTGCCCGGCCCACCGCAGTCCTCCGATTTTCGCGGTGTGAACGATGGATGGTTCTCCCAACAGCTGCACAATGGTCGGAATGGATAAATCTATAACTCGAAAACTATCGATGCTAGAGTTATGACGTCTTCAGAAGAAATGATCTACAAGAAAAGATTTATTTTTGGTGTTAGTTGCCATTAGGGTGGCTCTTTTGTAAATTTTTTTGTAAATCTATTTTTTAACCTTTTGAGTTAGGAGATCATATTCTTCTACAAAGTTATAGAAAATTTAATTCTAAGCATTTTTGCTTAAAAAAACATTTATTTTATCTCATATAGGTAATGTTTTATGTCAAAATTACTAAATATAGATAGGGTGGCCCCGAAAAAAATAGTTTTTAGCTTCCACTTTCACCAATTCAAAATATTTTCAAAAACTGTCTAAGCATCGCTTCACGGTCTTTGGAAAGCGCATCTTTTGGTTACATGAGATGGTTGATAGCTTCATTTTCAAGCATATTATAAGCGTTTTTTCACGAAAAAGTGATATTTTTCTGAGCATTCTACTGTAGTTAGTAGCAAAGTATTTTAGAAAGTATTTTAGTTAACTGTGAAATCCTGTTGTTTCCGTCAACATTGTGCTGCATTGCGTAGAGGGTTTAGTGGCTGTAAATTCGCAATAATGAAAATAAGTCCATTCTTTTAAAGACTATTATTCTATGCACAATATAGCTTATCCGAGTAGAGATTTCTGCAACGTACAAAACACTACCGCTTGGTGCGGCAGAAAGATCCATCGGAACAATGTCCTTACGTTATCTAACATCTACCTTGCGGTCGTGTCTTGTGCACGGGTATAGCCCGTTAGGCATAAGTACGTTAGGCATAAAATGACCCGAAAAACAGCCTTTGATATAAAGATGGTAGAATTATGCCAAACGTTCATTATGCCTAACGTCCGTTATGCTTAACGTCCATTATACTTAAAGTACTAATGGCTATCGTCCTTATGCCTAACGTACTTATGCCTAACGTTGCGGACCCCTTGTACATGTACACAACCCATCTGATTTTTTGTTTGTTATCAAATACCTACTTCATGTACGTTTCCCATCGCGTAAGCTCTTCTAAGCTTCTGAAGTCCTCTGGCAATTATATTACTCAAATGTACAGGAAAAAGAGGAATAAAATTATAATAAATGACCAATAATTTGCTATAAATTGAAGAATTTTGTAAAACAACGACTTTTAAGGGAAACAGTGTTTTAATGCACATAAAAGCTTGAAAATTACTTCAACATGGTCAAAACGTGAACGGAGCGAATCGCAATGTTCACAAGACTTGTAGAGTACACCAAAAGCTTCCGTTTAGAGGTTGTTGCGATGATTTTTGGCGTTTATATCTCCTGTTAGATTTTTTTTTCAAAATTGGAAATAGCCCAAAAACACTAAATTGACTTGAGCCACCTCGTAATTTTATTCGAATTAGCTGAAAATTTGACGAGGTGCTTATTTTAGCACAAGAATTGTTATTTTGGGCTGACCGGTTGAATTTTTGATACTTTTTGAAAACATGAAGAGGTCTAGTATTGGCGGTACGCAAAAATTGGCGGGTTTCAACCCCTCTCCCCCCTTTATCACACTTTTTGTAACAAACCCTTAAATTTTTTGAATGGATCGTCACGCTGCTCAGAACACACTCACGTTTCCTCTGGTCTGGTTGTATTAATGGTTCAGGCGTGAAAGTTTAATGTTACAATTTAGCAAAAAATAATTGATCTCAATTGTACAACTCAAATCTTTTGCTTGATTAGTTAAAGTAAGGGCATCATCGTTTGCGTTGATTAGTTAGCTTACACAAAGGGAAACTATATAGACTGTAGAAGCCATCTTCGTATCTTAGTTTTACCGGAGTCCGTTAAAATAATGTTTAGGGCAACAATATTTTGATAGATGACCTATTTAATTTGACATGAGCATCATGGAAAAATCCCACAAAACTAATAAAATAATCCCAGCATTAGTGTTTAAGTTATGTGCAAATTTGCATTTCAATGTAGGCAGATATAAATGTGGGAACCAATGTGCAGTGGCTTCCCTGCTCATAGATGAGATCATAGTCTCACACCATGCAATTCGACGGTAATGAACCAGTAGGTATCATATAATTTTAAAAGCGATTATTACTTTAGTTATTAGTTATAAGCAAAATTATTTCTCAGTGACAATCGAGTGGTCGACGGAAACGGATCGAGATGGCATCTTCCGTGTTCAACGTCGAAAAAAAACCATCCTCCTATGAGCCATACAATTTTTCGCTTCCAGACAAATTTCAAAAAATGGCTCTGGAAGAACTTCGTGAGGAGGACGATATCCGCCAACAATCGTTGTGTCAGATGAGAGAATGGATTACCAAGCATCCTTACATCAGAAAATGCCGGACAGATGCTCCATTTTTGCTGAGATTTCTGCGATTTAGGAAATTCTCGGTACCGCAAGCCCAGGAAGCACTGGAACGATATCTGGCAATGCGACAGACTTTTCCGGAATGGTTTCAGAAGCTGGACCCACGCGACGAGTTCATGCAGATTCCAATGAATGATGAGGTGTACACCGTTTTGGGACGAGATGAAACAGGACGGACGGTGGTCTTCATTCGCTACGGACTGTTCGATGTGGAAAGATTGAACCCAATGGCAATATTTCGTTACACGATGATGTTTATTGAACTGATGCTGGACGATGAGGAGTTTCAGATTGGTGGCTTCAGAGTTTGGGTGGATTACACCGAAAGTGTTATGAAGCATTATGGGATGTGGGGCATTAACGAACTAAAACTGCTAATGGATGCCGTCAACAAGACCATGCCAATCCGGATTCGGGAGATCCAAGGGGCTAAACTGCCAAAGTTTGCTATCACGTTGGCTAATTTGTTATTATCGTTCGCCAATTCCAAATTCAGGGATCGAGTATCGGTATGTCAGTGAGACGTTGTCTAGTTTTCGAACCAAATATCAAACTGATCAATTATTCTTATTATAGTGCCACGCCTCGGTGTTGGAATCGAAGAAATATTTTGACCAAACACTGTGGCCTAAGCAATACGGTGGAGTCCATGATACAACGGAGAGCGCTAAGAATTTGAGGGACATGTTCGAGGAGAAACGCGAAAAAATTCTGGCTTTGGATGACATGGAAATCGACATTGAGCACTATAAATCGCTTTGGGGACAATCAAATCAAAATCCAGATAGTGACATTGATGGTGGCATTGCCGGATGTTTTAGGAAGCTTAATGTTGATTAAATTATTCAAGCACCAAGGTCGATCGTATTTCATTAATTTCTCTCATGAAAACTAACGTATAAACGATCTTGATATGTTCAATCAAACAAATGATAAATGATGATTTAATCTATAAAATATATTGTACATAATAACATATTAGTTATATGTGATTACGTTTCACAGCCATGCGTAATTCAAAACGATTTTTTTTTCAATCAAAGGTTATTAGTCGCCATGCTTTATCTTCTTCTAGGCTGTTTTGCAGACTTAATTGCTTATTGCAATCAGCTTATTGCCGACTCCTACTTAAACTATGTTCTCTGAAGGCATTTCCACAGCTATTAATTTAACTCCAGAGGTGAGCCTCTCAAATAAAGACAATTCACTTCAATTCAGGTTCCCCCAAACCAACACGACGCGACTGTTGCTTGGCGACTTTGATTTTCTGTAGCGTTATCTGTGCTTATTTAACCGATTCAATCCGGATTTTTTTTTCGTCGTATTTCAACATAAATTTTGGATAGAAATATGGGGTAAAATATTTTTTTTGAGATCTTCTAGAGCTTCCAAACCTTCCTTGAGTTCAGATCTTGATGATCTACGTAAACAACAAAGCGTTTTACGGGGCCTCAATCCTTATTTGAAGTTGGCATTGCTACTTGAGACATAATTAAACTATTTTTTATCAAATCGCAGTGTTACCAAAACATAAACGGTACTCCAAACTATTCTTGAGTTCAGATCTTGGAGGTCTACAAGATCAACGGAGCAGTTCATAGGTTCCCGAGCTTGTGTAATAGTTGGAGGAGCCCCATGGAACATTATTACAGTAGTATATACAAAATACAAGACTCCCAGAATATCTACGGTACTCCAAACAATTCTTGAGTTCAGATCTTGGAGGCCTACAAGACCAACAGAGTGATTGATAGGTTCCTGAGCTTGTGTGTTAGTTGTAAAAACCCCATGGGACGTGATTATGTCAATATATAAATACATCCACATTCCCAGAATATCTACGGTACTCCAAACCTTTCTTGAGTTCAGATCTTGAAGTTCTACAACACCAACAGAGTGATTCATAGGGTCCTAAGCTTGTACGTTAGTTGGAGCAACCCCTTGGGACATCATTACACCAGAATATGCAAATCACAGCATTCCCAGAGTTCCTGGGGTAATCCAAGTCATTCTTGAGTTCAGATACTGGAGGTCTTCAAGACCAACAGAGTGATTCATTGATTTCCGAGCTTGTGTGTTAGCTGGAGAAGCCTCATGGACCATCATTACACCAGTATATATAAAATACAATATTCCCAGAGTATCTACGGTACTCCAAATAATTCTTGAATTCAGATCTTGGGGGTCTACAAGACCAACCAAGTGATTCAAAGGCAACTCAGCTTATGTGTTAGTTGTAAAAAGCCCATGAGACATCATTACATCAGTATATGAAAATTGAAACATTCCAAGAATATCTACGGTACTCCAAACGATTTTTGAGTTCAGATATTGGAGGTCTACGAGGCCAACAGAGTATATCATAGGATCCTGAGCGTGTGTGTCAGTTGTAGAAACCCCATGGGACATCAATATACCAGTATATACAAATAATAACATTCCCGGAATATTTACGGCGCCATACACGAGTTCAGATATTGGAGGTCTAAAAGACCAACATAGTGATTCATGGATTCTGAAGCTTGTTTGTTAGTTGGAGAACCGTCATGGAACATCATTACACCATTATATAAAAATCTTGTTAGTTGGAATTGCTCAAATGGACATCATTACGTACACAATACATAAGTACGAAAAAAAACCTGTTATTGTGATCACAAACATCGCATCCACAATTTTTTCGTTCCTTTTATCATCTATAGTGTTATAGAGGGTCCCTCCTTAGCCGTGCGGTAAGACGCGCGGCTACAAAGCATGACCATGCTGAGGGTGGCTGGGTTCGATTCCCGGTGCCGGTCTAGACAATTTTCGGATTGGAAATTGTCTCGACTTCCCTGGGCATAAAAGTATCATCGTGCTAGCCTCATGATATACAAATGCAAAAATGGTAACCTGGCTTAGAAACCTCGCAGTTAATAACTGTGGAAGTGCTTAATGAACACTAAGCTGCGAGGCGGCTCTGTCCTAATGTGGGGATGTAATGCCAATTAGAAGA
Organism: Armigeres subalbatus; assembly: GCF_024139115.2. Taxonomy (NCBI): domain Eukaryota; kingdom Metazoa; phylum Arthropoda; class Insecta; order Diptera; family Culicidae; genus Armigeres; species Armigeres subalbatus. The sequence goes on along the minus strand of NC_085140.1, from coordinate 37,498,681 downwards.
AGAAGAAGAAGAAGAAGAAGTGTTATAGAATAAAGCTTGGTACCACGGCGTCTTTTGATGACCGGCTGGGCTATACATGTGAATTATTGCTACTCCATAATCGATCAGAATTAGAGTAAGTTGCACCCTGAAGGCGTTGGTACTCTCATACTTACTTGTTTCATACTTATTATACATATTATATATTTTATACGATATGTTTTCCCAAGTGTTTACCATTTCTATACGTATTGAAACCACCAAGGGGTATCATGAGATGACAGTCTAACCAATAAATGAGGATTGCGTACCAAGAACTGAATAAAGCTCGCAATACATTTAATCGACAATATAATTGGTTTCAGTATTGCACGGAAGTGGATGTTACTAAGACTAACATTTATATGTAAGAGTAAAGTAATTTACGTATGAATAATATTACAAAATTTCATTTCAAATGCTTTTCTCCATACTTATCCCAAAATGAATTAAATGTAATAGCTAAATCATGTTGCTAAAAAAATCTCTCTCAGTTCCTCTGCAACCATTTGATGTGATTCTGCGAGATCGTCAACAGAAGGCGTTTCAGTAAAACTTTCGAATCGACATGTTAAGCTCTGGTGCACTGCTGCAAACATGCAGCACACTAGGAGTAAACTTTTTGAAAGCAGTGTACCAAAAGGAATCAATAGTTAAGTTTCTCAATAATAATCTTCTTCATCGAAAAAATATTTAGTAGACAGGTAACAGGTCATTGTGTTTTTTTTTCGAGAAATGCTCTCATTATTGATGAAATTTGTGTAAGGTGGTTATTCACAAAGTGCGTGACGAATAATAAAAAAAACTAGAGGTTCATTACAAGAAGTGGCGAAGAGGAGAGGGGTGTTGAAAATAGTAATTGTACGTACTATATCGATCTTCCCTAGATGTCCTTCACCATACAATTTTTTGGCGGTAAATTCATGCTAGACCATCGTACATCTTCTTGTTGATCGATTTGAATATAAAGAATTGAACTCATGGACAATTTGTATTGTCGTACATGTTCAACGAATTCTACAATGTGTCTATAATGGTGTAACGAAGTCCAGTAGAGCTATTCCAACTCATAAAAATAGATGGATGACGTAGATCTTCATGTTGATCGATTTGAGTATTGAGATCTGTGTGGGGTTTGAGTAAGTTACCATCAGCGTGTGATTAAATATTACCACCTCAGCGTGTCAATCGCTAAGCAGCAAGCCATAACTTGGGGCTTCTTGTCAGATCTCCGTGGCGTGCACACGCACCGACGGAGAGCTGCTGTCATCGCATTTCGCTCCAGCCATTTGGAGCCACACATTTTGGCGATCCTGCCAGGTTGTTTTTTGTATCCTGACGCTGATTTCAAAAGGTAAGTTGAATTCAAGTGTTTAATGTTCGAAAAATACAGTATTTAATGGTTTGGAAAAAAATTATTGTATTGCAATGAAGCGCGTCTGGAAGACCGTTGGAAAATGGATTGTGGTTTGGAAAATCACAAAGCGCGTCGGGATGACCGCTGGAAAAAAGATTGTGGTTTGGAAAATCACAAAGCGCGTCGGGACGACCGCTGGAAATGGATTGTGGTTTGGAAAATCACAAAGCGCGTCGGGACGACCGCTGGAAATGGATTGTGGTTTGGAAAACCACAAAGCGCGTCGGGATGACCGCTGGAAAAAAGATTGTGGTTTGGAAAATCACAAAGCGCGTCGGGATGACCGCTGGAAAATGGATTGTGGTTTGGAAAATCACAAAGCGCGTCGGGACGACCGCTGGAAATGGATTGTGGTTTGGAAAATCACAAAGCGCGTCGGGACGACCGCTGGAAATGGATTGTGGTTTGGAAAACCACAAAGCGCGTCGGGATGACCGCTGGAAAAAAGATTGTGGTTTGGAAAATCACAAAGCGCGTCGGGATGACCGCTGGAAAATTGATTGTGGATTGGAAAATCACAAAGCGCGTCGGGACGACCGCTGGAAATGGATTGTGGTTTGGAAAATCACTAGGCGCGTCTGGATGACCGCTGGAAAATGGATTGTGGTTTGGAAAACCACAAAGCGCGTCGGAACGACCGTTGGATAATGGATTGTGGTTTGGAAAATCACAAAGCGCGTCTGGAAGACCGCTGGAAAATGGATTGTGGTTGGGAAATCACAAAGCGTGCCAGGAAGACCGATGGTAAATTGGTTCTGGTTTGGAAATTCACAAGATGCGTCTGAAAAACCGCTGTAAAATAGTTTATGATTTGGTAAATCATAAAGCGCGGCTGGGAGACTGCCGAAAAAAGGGTTGCCGATCTAGAAAATTCCAGGATAAGTCCTGGAAGATAGATTTTGGTTAAAATAATTTTAATTTAAAATTTATGCCATTAACAGTATACATGAGACCACAAGTTAAGCTTATTCTAACGGAATCTGAGACATGTGGAGAACCATCATAAGCCACAAAGTTGTTTGGAAGGCGAAACACATTATCTTGAAGTTTATTTTGGGATTCACTGACTTAGTAGTCATATCGGAATTGCCCGTTGGATAAGATATCCGAAATTCATGAAGTTTAAAAAAACGTTGCCAGCTTTAAAAAAAACTAGAGTTTGGAGTGGTTGGCTAATAGTACTAGTTAACATAAGTCTAAAATTGAAGTATAGATTCTCTATCTTTTTTAAATAAATATCATTTTCAAGGCGATTGTTCGGAAGTTCAACATCGACATGTTGAAGGTCAGCTAGACGGTGTTACCACAGATAACAGATATTTAAGCTAGAACAAATTTTATTGAAAACCCTGTGTAAACTTTTGAATTGATATACGTTGGCCCACTACTGCCATCTACTCAACTGATTGCGGCAGTACATACGGACGCAGCTGATTAACAACCGTCGAACGCAGCCAATGGATTTGACAGCCGCATTCGGGCTGCGTTTTCAATAACAATGATCCTTGCGCCATCTCCAATCGATTGCTAAAAGCGGTACCAATTTAAAATACATTTGAATTAACGGTTGCCGATGTTCACACACGTTTCGGATGCCAGCCCCAATATCTGTTATCTGTGGTGTTACCATACACGAGGCTGATAGTTGGATTCATTCGGCAGAATAAGTTATTTACATTATTGCTGCAATCCATAATGTATCTTGAGAGATCAATATCATAACACTAGGTACCAACTTAGATTATCATTTAAACGAGACATTCAATTGACTTCAGTATAGTTGTGCTTCGATTGAAAATCCCAATGTTAAGACAAGTTTATTTTGGAGTTCAGTTTTCAAATGCATTAATCGGTTTTCCAAATGCAATATGTTCAATGTTCATCACCGTCTCGCAAAAATAAGTTTGAAGAAAAAAAACACTGCTTCCTATGCTAGAGGATTTTTTTTTTGTTCCTTTTTTGCGAGAGAAGAAGGGGAATGTGGGGTTTGAGTAAGTTACCATCAGCGTGTGATTAAATATTACCACCTCAGCGTGTCAATCGCTAAGCAGCAAGCCATAACTTGGGGCTTCTTGTCAGATCTCCGTGGCGTGCACACGCACCGACGGAGAGCTGCTGTCATCTCATTTCGCTCCAGCCATTTGGAGCCACACAATCTGTATTCGTGGACAGTTTGGAGTGTCGTCGATGTTCAACGAGTTCTGTAATGTATCTATAATGGTGTATCGAAGTCCCGTGGAGCTATTTCCACTCATAGAAATAGTGGAGACCTCAAAGATCTTCGTGTTGATCGATCTGAATATTGGGATCTGAGCTCAAAGACAGTTTGGAGTGTCGTATATGTCGAGCGAATTCTGTGGCGTGTCACTAATAGTGTAACCAAATCCCGTGGAGCTATTACAACTCATAAAAATAGTTGAGACATCGAAGATCTCTATGTGGGTCGTTTTGAATATTCTGATCTGTACTCATGGATAGTTTGGAGTATAACAGATGTTCAACGAATTCTGTTATGTATTTATAATGGTTTAATGAAGTCTCATGGAGCTATTCCAACTCATAAAAATAGTGGGGACATCAAAAGTCTTCCAGTTGATCGATTTGGGATAGGGATCGAATAGGGATCTGAGCTTGTTTGGAGTTTGGAGTGTCGTACATGTTCAACGAATTCTGTGGTGTATACCTTACTGTGTACCGAAGTTCCGTGGAGCTATTCCATCTCGTAAAAATAGTTTAGACATCGGAGATCTTCATGTTGATCGTTTTGAATATTAGGATCTGCGCTCAAAGACAGTTTGGAGTGTCGTAGATGTCAAACGAATTCTGTGATGTGTCTATAATGGTGTCACGAAATCCCGTGGAGCTATTCCAACTCATAAAACTAGTGGGGACATCGAAGATCTGCATGTTGATCGATTTGAATATTAAGACCTGTACTCAAGGATAGTTTGGAGTGCCATAGATGTCGAACGAACTCTGGTGTGCCTGTAATGGTGTTACGAGGTATCGCGGAGCTATTCCACCTCATAAAACTAGTGGGGACATCGAGGATCTCTATGTTGATCGATTTGAATATTAGGATCTGTACTCAAAGATAGTTTGGAGTGTCGTAGATGTCGAAAGAATTCTGTGGTGTGTCTGTAATGATGTTACGAGGTATCCTGGAGCTATTCCAACTCATAAAACTAGTGGGGACATCGAAGAGCTGCATGTTGATCGATTTGAACATTAGGATCTGTACTCAAGGAAAGTTTGGAGTGTCGTAGATGTCGAACGAATTCTGTGGTGTGTCTGTAATGATGTTACGAGGTATCCTGGAGCTATTCCAACTCATAAAACTAGTGGGGACATCGAAGATCTGCATGTTGATCGATTTGAATATTAGGATCTGTACTCAAGGAGAGTTTGGAGTGTCGTAGGTGTCGAACGAATTCTGTGGAGTGTCTGTTATGGTGTTACGATGTATCCTGGAGCTATTCCAACTCATAAAACTAGTGAGGATATCGAAGATCTGCATGTTGATCGATTTGAACATTAGGATCTGTACTCAAGGAGAGTTTGGAGTGTCGTAGATGTCGAACGAATCATGTGGTGTGTCTGTAATTATATTACGAGGTATCTTGGAGCTATTTCAACTCATAAAACTGTAACCGATGGTTCCAAAATGATAATTTGCTGGCTCCACCACAAATCCTATATCCAACGCATTTACCCTATACTACACTTAACATACCAGTGAGTGACTGCTCTGAGAAACTCACTTAAGGTTTGACAGATGCAGCACTCACGCAGTTCAATTCCATTCAGTCCTTCTGATCGGTATTTATTCGTAGCGAGGTGGACGTGTTGCACAAAACAAACACTTGTAACAAAAAAATATATGACAACTAGGGGTCGCTATTATATCAAGACAAGATGATATGCAAAGGTGGAGGAGTATATGAATGTCAAACCTCGTATTTTTGTCACGAAGTTTGCGCTCCAAAATTACACTTCTTAAATGTTATAAAAGCTCAGCCGCAACTGAGAAAATTTCTTTTCTGTCGAAATAATCAGACGAATTAGTAGTGCGCGCCGTGTGTAAAATTATAGTTTAAAGGTTTTGTTGAAATTATTTGTAAAATTGTGCTTATTAATCTAAAGATGTGTTTTTTGTAAATTTTGCAGTGTAAAATCCTACTTAGTCTAATAGTACGGATAAATTAAAAAAAAGTGCTAAAGTCAAAAATAGTACGGTTAGTAAAACCACATGCAAAAAGTAACCTAAAAATAAATTGAAAATTGTATTTTAGTTAGTACGAATATTGTTTCAAAAGCGAATACTGTGAAATAAGTGCCTAAACGAAAATACATCCAAGAAAAAGGTAATTGTTAGATATACAAGTAAAAAGTTATTATAAAAAGGAAAATAGTCACACGATAGGGTACTAATGCCTCCTGGCAGGTCCGATCAGAGGACCTTTTTCTTTTGATCCTTTCGCACAGGCTGAGGCGTGCCACCCGGAGTTGCACGAGTCGCTAAAGTGTCCCGATCTGCGCACGAAACACCAGTGATTCGTCATCTGTAAAGATTCGACAGAAAAGGGGACCTGTCACGTGCAAACACCGGGGCATCCAAGCAAACCACCATTTTGCATCCGCCATTGGAAGGTGGTATTTCGGAGTGCCATATCACCAGTGCCTGTCCAGTACCGTCGGCCATTTTGTAAGACCGAAGTCAACGACCAGCTTCTAGACCACCCGTTTTGCCGGTGGCGAACCGTAATCAGACTCACGGACATCTGCCACGCCGGTGGCGAGCCGTCATCAGACACTCGGACATCTGCCACGCCGGTGGCGAACCATCATCAGACACTCGGACATCTGCCACGTCGGTGGCGAACCGTCATCAGACTCTCGGAGATCTGCCACGCCGGTTGCAAACCGTCATCAGAATCTCAGCCATCTGCCACGCCGGTTGCGAATTGTCATCAGCCTCACGGCCACCTACCACGCCGGTGGCGAACCGATAGCAACCTCTCGAGCCACTGCCTCGCCGGTGGTGAACCCCATCATCTGCTACAACCTACATCGACAACCTGCAATCAACGAGTCGCTTCGAGTTTCACCTGCGGCGAACCGTCCGTCGCGCTCCTTCATCGTAGTCGACCGCCAGCCACCAAGATCAACGAATCCAAGGGCTAGAGGCCCAGCATGCAAGTACCCTATCTAAAAATCAGAAGTGTTATGTACAAGACACAACCGCCCAACGTAAACTACGTAAGGCAGTTTTGTTCATTGAGGATTGTAGTGCCATCATGCATGAATATTTTTAGAAAATTCATTTGATTACTTATGTCACTGGTTTCGAACAAAACTAGCGTATCTTAAGATATGAAAATTGTTGGATACGACAATTGTTTAAAAAATTTACTATGAAAACCCAAATTTAGTCCTCAGTGGCAATGATGCCTTTCTTGGATCCGAATTGCCTACATTTGGGTTTTGAAGCATTTGATGAAATATTTCAATAGAAGAAGCCCTAGGGAAGCATTCTCTTTTCCGTTTGCAACATTTATTATTCAGAAACATTCCAATCATAGGCATATCTTGTTTTTCGTGCATCACTAGAAATCATAAAATGTCAATCATGTACCAAATCCCAATTAATTTGTTTGTGCTGCGCGCGAGTAGTAAACGTTGCGGACGGGAAAAGATAGTGTGTGTGTTATTACATTCTAACTCCTACTGTCTGGCAGTGTTGGTAAAATCTCAAAATCTCAAATCTCATCGTCGATTCAAACCATGCGTGAGTCAAATCCCATCAGAATTATGACCGAAAGATTTGCTCATGATTTGAATCGCAATTTGCATCATTGCATGATATTTACGTGTTCTTCATTGTTGAATGCATTGAATTGACTATTTTTCGTCTAAAACAATGGCTAATAATTATATATAAACAAAACATACGTCTCGATTGCGTTTTGACGCTTTTTAGAACGAAATCATTTGTCGGTGAGTGTGAGCGAAGCGATGCGATTCTGGCCGAGAAACTCAAGCGCGATGCTTCCCCTACAGAATCGCAGGCGAGTTAGCTCGTGTATGAAACCTCGATGATTCAGATTTGAGTATGATTCTACCAATACTGAGTGCCATTATGGATAAAATATTCGTGCAAACATTTGATTAATATCATTGCAAGACTTTTGAATCAGGGAGCAAGAAGGTGATAGCTCTATTGTATCTCATATAGCCTGTTTCAAGAACGTATGCGTTCCGAAGCTTTTGTCGTGTACAATAAGTACCATTATTGCACCCACGTATTATAAACATATCTTAAGTGCATTCACACTTCCTGAATCAAAGTTAAATCCTTCTGATTCAGGCGCGCATTTAATTGGACAAAATATTATTAGGCCGATATAATTTTTTTTTAAATATGTCTCACCCACATTGTTATTTTGCTCAAAAATAACAACTTGAGGGGCAACAAAAAAATTTCCGATAAATTTTGAGAACTTTCAAAACATTCTTTAACAAATCCGAGGAGTTTTTTTTTATTTTATTTTTTTCCATTTTAATATTTATTTTTTACTAGCAGACCCGTCGAACTTTGCTTCGCCTAAAATTGATTTATTCTTTGATTAATTCTCGAGTTATGCAGACATTTTTGGTTCATTTGTATGGGAGCCCCCCTTTCCAGAAGGGGGAGGCGTTGCAAACCACCACAGAAACATGTCTTCTCTTAAAAAACCTCCACACGCCAGATTTGTTTCCATTTGCTTGATCTCGAGTCAGTGGCGTAGCCACCGGGGTGGTTTTGGGCATAAACCCCCCCCCAAAGACAAAATTTTTAGAAGAATTTTTTTTTTAGCGAAAAAAAATGTTCAGAAAACCCCCCCCCAGACCAATTTTCTGGCTACGCCACTGTCTCGAGTTATGATGAAATTGGTGTTTCATTTGTATATGAGCAAGGTTTCAAAGAGGAGAGGGGTCTCTAACCATCTTAGGAACCTTCCCCGGCCCCAAAAACTTCTGCATTCAAATTTTCATGCCGCTCGATTTAGTAGAAGAAGAAGAAGATTACCTCCTCCCCCTTGACTTTGCGGAGACCATAATTTTTAATAAATATGGGTAACGGCAGTGTTGTGCTTAATCATTATCAGACGATCATGATTGCAATTTTCATGTGAAAACTTCTCACGTGAAAACAGTAGGCAAGTTGTCGCCGGCGACAACTTCTCAAATTTTGTACTCAAACGATAATAAACACAGAATTTTCATTCAATCATTAATCTTCACTAATAATAGCTAATTGTCAACAGTCCCGTTTTATCTTCTATTTGGCGTCATAGCTTCATGCTAGTAAGGAAAAAGAGTTCAAAATGTAACGGTAAATGCTTCAAATCAAGATCCGATTTTCAAACGATTCTTAATCGCTGGCGAGTTTTAATCACTTGATAATTTAAAAGTAAAATCGCCGGTGAGTTTGATCATTCTCGATTTTTCGAAAATTTGATTTTTCCCAACCCTGGGTAACGGCCTTATTAGTTTTCAGTTTGCAAAAAAAAAATGCATTTTTTTTGTTTTTTAATATAAATTGATTGCATTACTAGCAAGGGCATTGGCATTGATAACAATTGATCGTCTCATGCCTGCACAAACATGCCCCTATCTGGATCACTTTTTAAACAGTATGCACTATAGATAGTGGAATATATAGATGAGCGAAGATAAATCCTCTGTCTCCAAACGAACTGTCAAACGTGTCTCCAAACGAGCACGATTTCAATGGAAACGTTAAGGGCTGTGACGTCATATGCGCGTGTGCACGGGCAAAAAAATCGACTCAGCCATGCTTTCGCTCATCTATAGATTCTACTATCTATAGTATGCACTAGATTAAGAATTTTTGTTACATTTGTTTCGAGCGCGGTCACTGGTCCGGCTCCATTGTTCTACTTTTTGTGCGAAACACCGCACAAAAAGGAGAGTCCAAAAGCCAACCGCACTGAACGGCGACGGCCGAAACGAGACTCTTGCGGACAAGAAAAGGGGTTGCTGCCGAAATGATCCGATACCCTATTTTAACATTCATAGCCCAAAGTTTCAATATAATTGACAAATTGGTAGAGAATTTCCGAATCGATTGATATATAAATCTCAAAAATCCATCGGAAGATAAAGGCGCTATTAAAGTTCAAAATCTTACATGATTTCGTGACGGTCTCGAATTTGGAAATTTTCATTTGTCACCCTGTATCCGAATCTTCCCCTTAGACGTAGTTTACGTCAAAAGTGTGACTAATTAGGGCCCAATGAGGGCAAATAAATCATAAACTATGAAATCCAATTGAGCAGGTTGTAGCGATTCATTTACAAACGCACATCCCTGGAGCAATAAGGCATTTTTGCAATTTTTTATTGTTTTCGTAAGCTTCGGACTCACAGAGGAGTCTTCAAGCCTCGTCTTCTGATTAATATTCAGAAATTGATTTTCTTTTGGCTTTTGAGAATTTTTCACGGTGTAAAACCTTTGCATTTCACACAGTCAAGAAAACTGGCACCCCTATTCTACACGTGTTCCGCTTCAACAGTGTTCCTCTCTCTGGTAGGTACAAGTCATAAGGACTGACCAGTTCATGAACGAAACGGTAAGTTGGTGAATTAACGACCCTGAATGAAATTATCCCCACCCAGTAAGCTAGCGAGTTTCAAAACTAGTGGGGTCATCAAAGATCTGCATGTTGATCGATTTGAATATTAGGATCTGTACTCAAGGATAGTTTGGAGTGCCGTAGATGCCGAACGACTTCTGTGGTGTGTCCGTAATGGTGTAATGAAGAACCGTGGAGCTGTCCCAACTCATAAAAATAGTGGGGACATCGTAGATCTTTTTGTTGACCGATTTGAATATTAAGATCTGAGTTCAAGAATTGTTTGGAGTATCTTAGGTATTGAAAAAGATCTGTTATACTGCAGGACAGGTGCGAGATATTATCATAAAGCATTTCAATTTCAATTATATATTCAGAATGTGGTAAAAAATTGTGTTGATTCCTTAGAACATCAAAATTAGAACTCAAGGATAGTTTGGATGCTCTAGATCATCCTAGTGACCATAACCTGACCTGGGCAATATTTTTCCTGGATGGAACAGTTAATTTTGAGCATTTTTGCTGAAGAAAGCAAGGCTCTATCTCTTAAAACTGATTTTTGACAACTGATTTTCGTCTTGGGTCATATATGACCCATCCGGATTGAATCGGTTAAGTACCACGGAGTTGAATATTAAGGAAGGTATTCCATGAGTCAGGAATTGTATGGATCTGTGACCATTGTACCTACACTGAAATCACAACTCCAATACTAATATTTTATGTGTGCTAGGCATTAAAAAGTAGATTGTAGATTGTAGATTATATAATTGGAAAAACCCTGCTTGATCCATCTAGCGGTGTTTGTGGCTTCCTCGTGCATTAGCTAAATAATATGACTGAAATTTCCTTAGTGTGTATGAAAATCGTATTTTGGCCATACATTTTGATCACATAGGCCAATCGGGTCAATGGGAAACGATTCCCCTTCGAATGTAACTTGACGCAAGCAAATCGGTTCAAGATAAGTTCCTAAAACATGAGTCAATTTAATTTTGCGCACATACATACACACACGCACATGCACACACAGACAGACATCAACTCAATGCGTCGAGCTGAGTCGATATACAATACTGTGGGTCTCCTGCCTTCTATCACAAAATCGCCTTTGTACTAAACTCATCTTAGACAGTTGAAGACATTCCACTAAAGAGCTTAAATATCTTGTCTCATCTTTCAGATAGTTTTTTTTTATCTAATAAAAATAAATAGTTTGCTTACGTTTTTCCATTAATTTGATCGTACGCTGCTTTGGATAAATTTGCAAAATCTAGTAGATCCTCTTGTATGACGCAAAACCACAAGCTCCTATATACAGTCAAAATCTGCTGAAAAAAATAATTTAGTGACGCATGAATATATACAATCCTACCGTCCACCTTCATTAATTCGGCCAGTTATGGTGTGATGCGTTTTTATCTTCTGTACCTTCCTCTGCCATTCTTGTTTGTTACGAAAGAATCTCGTTAGTTTATTTAGGTATATTGTACATAGATGGAATTTTCGTGCATAAATTGATAGACTGCAATTATTAGTCTGAAAGGTAAAAATCTTTGCTAGAACTATACTTAAGTTATAAATAACTACTAATCATACACAGATAAAAATATGTTGTGATTTTAAATGTAATTTCATGCACATATTTGGAGCATGCAAATAAACGTAACATTCAATCGATCTCACTACTCTTTTAAATCGAAATAAATTTAAACGGCGCTTCCTTGTAAAATTCAATCAAATTTAATTGAATATCGAATGTTAATTCGTTTGATGGGATAAGCTGCAATTTTACACGTCGTTGAATTTTCAAAATTATTTGCTGTGTATAACAAATGCATTATGTACATGAGTTTTTGTGTTAGCACACACAATTCAGATTGTAAATAAAATAAAGAGCTTCTCGCTAAATTTGCTTTTATATGGATAGTTTACTCAATTAGTTCACTCCTAGTGGTGCAAAGGACAGACTTGAAAGATCACCATCTTGGTTAATATCCAGCAATTGAATTAACCTGTTAGGCAAGGCTCAGGTTGGATTTCGGTTTTTATTTCTTTATGAAGCCATCATGACACTATGGGTCTGCCTCTGCTGCGATGTCCAGCTACATGTCTAATGCTTAGCTGCAGATCCCGTTTGCGCCCCTTCGCCCCCCTTTCGCTACAGAATTTCCGTTGTCCTTGGCACGCATGTCTCGAATACCCGAGTGCTTACAAGTTCTTCTCGAGCATGGTTCATGCTTCATGTCTAACATGGCCAAACGGTCGACAGATAGGATATGTTGAAAACCGTGCCCCGGCTCTCCGCATGACACCTTGTTGTAGTTCCCGGCGGAATTAGAACGAACCGGAGTGTTCGCCCGTTTTGCGTTTTGTTCGAGTGTTTTGCACACCATCCATCGTTGCTTTAATCAGTCTCTTAAGCTGTTCTCGTCCTTGTTTTTCTTTAGCTGTTGGATGGCATCCTTAGCTTCCCTCAAGAGGGTTGGCTGGTTACCATCGTCCAATGTCTCGAACCTCACTGCCTGTACTCTCAGCGCCATAGAAATGTTTCTTGAAGTGCTGCTTCTAACTTTCGATCACCTCACGTTCGTCCAATGTTTCCATCGACTTCATTCCACATACACGACGTTGCTCTCCTCTGTGTCATTAATGGCTACTTTAACTGTATTCCAGCAGTCCTCAAGAGGGGCCACATCGAGTTCAACCTCATCCGGAAACGTTGCCTCGAGGTGTTGCGCGATTATTGATGACAGATGGTTTTGAGCACAGTATAACCACAGAGAAACTAGAAAGTGGTCATAGTCGATATTAGCGCCACGATATGTCCTGACGTCGATAATGTCAGCCAAGTGCCGTTCATTAATCAGAACATGGTCGATTTGTGATTCCATCTACAGGGATGATCTCCCGGTACCGATAGGGAAGGCTGTGTTGGAAGTAGGTGTTGCGAATGCCATATTCTTGAAGACGGCGAAATCAATTAGTCGTAGGCCGTTTTCGTTCGTCAGCCGGTGAGCACCGAGCTATCCAATAGTCAGTATGAAATCCTCATTCTGGCCAACCTGAGCGAAAAAATCAATAAAACTCCTCGGATTTGTTAAAGACTGTTTTGAAAATCCTCAAAATTGCCCGAATTTTTTTTGTTGCCCCCTCAAAATAGGGGGGGGGGACATAATTGTTTTTAAATATTTGTATCGGCCTAATGTTAAATTGAATAAAGCTGTGAAACAGCATTGAAACAACAACTTTGAAGATTGAAACAACAGTAGGCACGATTTTTGGGACAACAATCGGAAAAGTACACACACTTAAATCATTTCACAGATTTCGGTGAATTTTGCTTTAATTTTCTGTGATTTTTCCTTTATTCAACTGTCAAATCCACCGAAAATCTGTTGAATTATTCACCGAACAGTTCTGCTGTTGAGATTTCGGTGAAATTTCCAACAAATCTGTGATTGATTTATTCTCTGATAAGTTCTCGGGTTATGCAGAAATTTCTATTCTATTTCATTTGTATGGGAGCCCCCCTTACCAAAGCGGGGAGGGGTTTCGAACCATCTTAAGAACCTTCCCCGGTCCCAAAAACTTCTGCATACAAATTTTCACGCCGATCGGTTCAGTAGTTTCCGAGTCTATAAGGTTCAGACAGACAGAAATTCATTTTTATGTATATAAGAAGAAGAAGAAGAAGAAGAGCAAGATTTAAAAAAAGAAGTAGTCCGTGCCCAATGATGGCAGCTTTGAAAATTTGCTGGCGCCAAATAGAAAAGTGCACCAAAAGTTTCTGCGAGCCGGGTCAATTCAAATTTCCGCCCTACCTCACACAAGACAGGGCATACGAATTGTGGTGACAAATAGGTCTTATGCTGAGGGCTAATGTGACAACAAAACGGATCATAGTAAACTCCCTGAAAAAGGCACAATACATGTGTCCGAAACGTCGGATGAAAACATAAAACCCCGTTTTTGACCCCAAAAGACTGAAAGCCAGTACCTCAAACGTCGCCATCCTAGTCTAATAAATTAGGAAAGGAAGCACTATAGTTAACATTATGTGCGCCACACACAAATATAATGATAGGATGTTTAAGCTATGACCATATATATGTATAATGATGGAAGATATTGTAGGATACTTAAGTATCGATGAATAAAAATATGTAATCGTAAAGTGTTTCTTATGAATTATCATAAAACGATGCTGGGTCATTAGGCCGAATGATCATTAGACCGAACGGTCATTAGGCCGAATGAGAACTGGGGAGTGAGAAGTGAGTAGTGCGAAAAGAGAAAGGAGTAGAACGGAAGAAGAATAAAAAAGGAAAAAGGAGGAATAAGTGAAAAGTAAGAAGAAAGAAGGAAGACGGATGAAGGAAAAAGGAAGAAGGAAGAAGGAAGAGGGAAGAAGGAAGAAAGAAGGAAGACGGGAGAAAGAAGAAAGAAGGTAGAAGGAAGAGCGTAGAAGAAAGATGGAAGAAAGAAGAAGGAAGGAAGAAAAAAGGAAGACGGAAGATGGAAAAAGGAAGAAGGATGAAGAAAGAAGGCCGAGGGAAAGAGGAAGAAAGAAGGAAACAGAAGAAGGAAGAAAGAAGAAGGAAGGTGAAAGAAGGTAGAAGAAAGAATGAAGAATAAAGAATAAAAAGAAGGAAGGAGGTAGAAGGGAGGAAAAAACGAAGAAGGAAAAACGAAGGAGAAAGAAGGAGGAAGAAAGAAGGAATAATTGAGATGGAAGAATAAAAAAAGGAAGAAACAAGAAGAAGAAAGAAGCAACAAGAACGAAATAAATGGGGCCCTCTTTAGCCGTGCGGTAAGACGCGCGGCTACAAAGCAAGACCATGCTGAGGGTGGCTGGGTTTGATTCCCGGTGCCGGTCTAGACACTTTTAGGATTGGAAATTGTCTCGACTTCCCTGGTCATAAAAGTATCATCGTGCTAGCCTCATGATATACGAATGCAAAAATAGTAACCTGGCTTAGAAACCTCGCAGTTAATAACTGTGGAAGTGCTCAATGAACACTAAGCTGCGAGGCGGCTTTGTCCCAGTGTGGGGATGTAATGCCAATAAGAAGAAAAAGAACGAAAGAAATAGAAAGGATAAAAGAAGAAGTAAGAAGGAAGAGAGAAGAAAGGAGAAAGAAAAAGGAAAAAAGAAGAAGAAAGTAGAAAGAAGAAGGATGGGAAGAACTAGAAAAAAAAAGGAAGGAAGAGGAAGAAGGAAGAAGGAAGAAAGAAGAAAGAAGAAGGAAGAAAAGAATAAGGAAAAAGGAAAAAGGAAGAAAGAAAAAAGTGGAAGGGAGAAGGCTGAGGGAAGGAGGAAGAAAGAAAAAAAGGGAGAAGGAAGAAGAGGGCAGCAGGCTGAGGGAAGGAGCAAGAAAGAAGAAATAAGAAGAAAGAAAGAAGAAAGAAAAAAAGAAATGTCCGTCTAGCTGGCAGGCCACTTATCATAAAATTGAAAATAAATACCTCTAAGTTGATGTACCAAATGCGTACCTATGCGTACCTCCGGGGATTTTGAACGTACCTCAATATTTCCTAGAAAATCAGTGGCCTGTAATAATCTTCGTAAAACTTCTCAATTTTATCGCTAATGTAATGTACCAAATACGTACCTTCCGGAATTATATTTGTTTTTCAACGTACCTCAAAATTTCCCATACTTTCTTATACTTAACTTTTCAAACCGCTTTATATGTTAGATAACTCTACGGAATCGGATTCCTTGGAAAATTCTAGGCCGGAAACATATATAAAACCTTATACTTAAGTTAAATAATGGCAGTTTTATACTAAAAAGCGTGATTTCGGGCCAAAAATCATATAAATACATTAGAAAACTCCTGAATATACACCAAAATATAAATAAGAGCTTACGCCTGAAAGTAGGAAATATACAGAACACGCAGATATTGTATAAAATGCATTTCCAACAATTTTCAATTCAAAACGAAATTAAAAATCGATATGATATACATATATAGTTCAAAAATGCATATCAATTAGGTACATTGCACAAATCGACCCCAAATGTCCTTCTGATCCTTCAAGGACATTCTCAGGTATCCCAAGTTTGTCGCAATTGCATAGCATGCTAACGTACCTCGATAAAAATAATTTTAATCAAATTATTTAATAAAAAGTCAATTATTCCAGATTAAATCCAATTAATTCGAATTTCTTTAAGTACATTGCACAAATCGACCCCAAATGACCTTCTGATCCTTCAAGGACATCCTCAGGTATCCCAAGATGGTCGCAATTGCATAGAATGCCAACGTACCTCGATAAAAATAATTTTAATCAAATTATTTAATAAAAAGTCAGTTATTCCAGATTAAATCCAATTAATTCGAATTTCTTTAGGTACTTTGCTCAAATCGACCCCAAATGTCTTTCTGATCCCTCAAGGACACTCTCAGGTATCCCAAGTTTGTCGCAATTGCATAGCATGCCAACGTACCTCGATAAAAATAATTTTAAAAGACATTTGGGGTCGATTTGTGCAATGTACTTAAAGAAATTCGAATTAATTGGAATTAATATGGAATAATTGACTTTTTATTAAATAATTTGATTAAAATTATGTTTATCGAGGTACGTTGGCATGCTATGCAATTGCGACAAACTTGAGATACCTGAGAATGTCTTTGAGGGATCAGAAAGACATTTGGGGTCGATTTGTGCAATGTACTTAAATAAATTCGAATTAATAGGATGAAATCTGGAATAATTGACTTTTTATTAAATAATTTGATTACAATTATTTTTATCGAGGTACGTTGGCATGCTATGCAATTGCGACAAACTTGGGATACCTGAGAATGTCCTTGAAGGATCAGAAGGACATTTGGGGTCGATTTGTGCAATGTACCTAATTGATATGCATTTTTGAACTATGTATGTATATCTTATCGGTTTTTAATTTCGTTTTGAATTGAAAATTGTTGGAAATGCATTTTATACAATATCTGCGCGTTCTGTATATTGCCTACTTTCAGGCGTAAGCTCTTATATATATTTTGGTGTGTATTCAGGAGTTTTCTAATGTATTTATATGATTTTTGGCCCGAAATCACGCTTTTTAGTATAAATTTGCCATTATTTAACTTAAGTATAAGGTTTTATATATGTTTCCGGCCTAGAATTTTCCAAGGAATCCGATTCCGTAGAGTTATCTAACATATAAAGCGGTTTGAAAAGTTTAGTATAAGAAAGTATGGGAATTTTTGAGGTACGTTGAAAAACGAATATAACTCCGGAAGGTACGTACTTGGTACATTATTTTCAATTTGATGATAAGTGGCCTGCCAGCTAGACGGACATAAGGACGGAATAACGGAATAAGGAAAAAGAAAGAATCGAAGGAAAAAGGAAGAAGGAAAAAAGTGGAAGGAAGAAGGCTGAGGGAAGGAGGAAGAAAGAAGATGGAAAAAAGACGAAGAAAAAAGAAGCAGGAAGAAAGTAGAAGAAAGGAGAAAGAAGGGAAAATAAATAAAGAAGAAGGAATGAAGAATAAGGAATAAAAAGAAGGGAGAAAAATGCGAAGAAGGAAAAATGAAGGAGGAAAAAGGTAGAAGATAGAAGAAATAACTTAGATGAAAGAAGAAAGAAGCAACGGAAAGAAAGAAAAAGAAAGTAGGATAAAAGAAGAAGGAAGAAGGGAGAAAGAAGTAAGAAAAGGGAAAAAAGTAGAAGGATTTAGAAAGAAGAAGGGTGGGAAAGACAAGAAAAATAAAGAAGGAAGAGCAAGAACAGAGAAGGTAGAGGAAGAAGAAAAAGAAGAAGGAAGAACTAAGAAAGAAGAAGAATGAAGGAAGAAAGCAGGAAGAGGAAGAAGGAAGTAGAAGGAAGAAATGAGAAGAAATATGAGCATGAGCATGAGATGACCGTACAATTCGTAGTTCACTTGTCATAAGACGAGTTTGTACAATCCCATTGAATTCCACCACTTAATTGTATCTTGACAGATACGTATTTCGACCTCAACATTAAGGCCGTCTTCAGTGTCTCGTACTTGTACAAACTCGTCTTATGACAAGTGAAGACATTCCACTAAAAAGCACAAAATAATTTTCTTAACAATTCGTAGTTGCTACTCCGTGATTGACCACAGGGAACCAACAGATGGTGAAGGAAGAAGGGAGAAGAAATAAGTAACAAAGTAGAAAGAAGAGCGAAAAAGAAAAAAAGGAAGAAGAAGGAAAAAGAAGACAGGTAGAAGAAGGAAGATGCAAGAAAAGAGAAGGAAGAAGGAGTAAGGTGAAGAAAGAACTCATTTTCCACTTCTTGCTTCTTTTTGCTAATTCGGCTTTTTGCTAATGATCATTCGGCCCAATGACCTTCGGCCTAATGGCCTGGCACCTCACAAAACATAACACATCAAAAAACATATATGAAATTCCAGGACTTGTTCAGCATTGTTCAGTAGAGCCGAGCCTGCCCGGGCTGAAAGTCTCTCTAATAAAGACAAAAGACATTGTTTGATTTATACGTTTTTACTTAGTGAACCTTGATTGCATAATGTGAATTATAGAAATATGTCGACATCACATGTGCTTCCCAGACGGTCAGCTACTGTGGCGGCCCACAATACTGCACACATTGCTCATAGGTAGGTATTCCGCTTGCTTTCACTATATGAAGGACAAACCTCCGTTAGAATGCAATCAACAGTGAGACGAAACGAATCAATGCCAATAGGCCACCGGTACAACGATCTTCAACCATATCATTGATGGAGTGCAACCGAAAACGAACAAAAAAGAAAGAATCTCATTAACGTGATCGAAGGGTAGTTCGCTTGAATTTTTGTTATGTCATCTCCTTTTCGTTCGATGAAGACGGTTAAAATTGTGCTCGTAAGACATTGGCTAGACAGCTCAAGTGAATCGGGCAAGTCTCTTTACTTGAAAGCGAGAGAATTTAATTTAATCTTTGTCCTCTAATAACTTTCAATTCAGTTCAATTACTCCTATTATCCGCTTTTACACACTTGTTCATTTGAGCTCAACCGTGAATAGTTCATAGGCCACTTTTTAGTAGTAAGTCATCGCTTATAAAAACTATACCATTTCTAAAGAAGAGAACGCTCCTTAGAAAGCTACGAAGCAACGAAGTGTTCAACTTGTTCAACAGAAAACATTACCCGGCTTGGGAAACCTATTATCATAGTAATCGATCTAGAAGGGCGAACTGGGGAGGCAGATATAACTTACATATGATCCACTTATTCTAATAACTATTCATTAATACAAATTCTTCTGCGAACTAGTTCCACAATCCTATTCCATTGAACTCAACTCCGCACTTTACCGATCAGTCGTTGATCACCTTTCCAGCTGGAAAAGCATTCTCTGTCGCTACTATGCCGTTATCACTACCCAGTTTTGACAAGTGCCCTCCGCGCTACGATTCCTATCAATGCACGCTGACGCCGTTCTTTCTTGCCAAAGCCAAGGATGAACTACACGAAGATACCACTACACGTGACCCATCCCTAGCTCAGATGCGGGATTTTATTGCCAAACACCCGCAAATACAGCGCTGTCGCACCGACGCCCTGTTCTTGTTGCGTTTTCTGCGAGCTCGTAAGTTCAATGTGACTGCTGCGTGTGAAATGTTGGAAAATTATCTGACTTGCTTCCAAAAGTGGCCCCATTGTTTCCGCGTCAGCGACTCCATGGCCACTTATGAGTTGTTAATTGGCGCGGGATATCTAATACCGCTGCGTTACGCGGCGGAAGGTCAGCTCGTTATCTTGTATCGACCGGCGGCGATAGACCTGGGATGGATGAGGCCGGAACACGTGCTTAGGCTGGGATCGATGTTGATTGAGTGTTACTTTGTGGAGGAGCAAATGCAAATCGGTGGCTTGGAGGTCATTTGTGATTTTCGGGATGTATCGTTTGCCTATTTTGGAATGTGGAGTATAATGGATTTGAAGCTGTTGATGGATTCAACTACTGGAGCGATGCCTATAAGAACGAAGCGAGTGCACATTTGGGGATTGCCAAAATTTGGAGCCACCTTAATTAGTACATGCTTAGCGATGGCACCGTTGAAGCATCAACAGAAGGTTAAGGTGAGTGTGATAAATGATGCTGCTGTAATGAAAAGAAAATCATTTTAAGCTTGTTTAGTCGAGTGTCTTCATTTGTCATAAGATGTGAGCTGCACATTTGGGGGTGGACAAAAGTATTCGTCACTTAAACGAATTTTGTTGATTTACGTATTTTTAACTATCAGGAAACACTGCAAATAGATGAAACTGTCATTTGCTATTCACTAGTGTTTACTTGACGTTGAATTTGGTTGTTTTATATCATATGTTGATATCCGAAGAAAGTGGGTAGAAACTACAGTGGAAGAAAGAAAAACCATTTTAAATTTATTCAATCAATTATTTTGTCTAAAATTGCCATGATTTGCCCAACATAGTGAAAAAAACAGATGTCGTTAAAGTTTGTACGACTACGAATTTGATGCGATAATGTTCTAGGTGTTATGTCTGTTTGTCAGTGGTTCAACATTGTGTGTAGGTATATTGTATATAGTGGGAAAAGATACAATCAGCCATGAAACAATCTGGTCATGTAAACACCGGGTGCGGGTAATACATGGTGAGTGAAATATTCCTTGTTTGAATATGAAATTTGTAACTTTCAGTGTACTCATCTGTAATTTTTAACTTTTAATGCACTTCATCTGACTGTACAAGAAAAAATATCATATCATTATTGAAAATAATCCTAGTTGGAACACCTAGAATATGATGCCCAGTTTGGTAATTTCAAACCCTTCAGGAGAGCTCACATACTAAGGTGTACCTTTTATATTTCCTCAGTGCAACAGTTTGCGTGCTAATAATTAACATTATTACAACTGCCGTTTATCAGGTTTATCAGCTACCAGTGCCGGTGATCAATGTCAGCAGATCGCATCGCCTCATAAAGTGCACAATTACTGTGCGTTCTTTTCCGCCACACTTAGCGAGTTTCCTATGTTTCAGCTAGTATTGTTAGTTTCCCGCGAAGCATCTCAACGGTCGGTTAAAAATTTGAAATGGCGGTACCGGGAATGAATAAAAAACCATCTTTGTACGAAACATATAAAACCACTCTTGAACCGGAAGATTTAAGGAAGGCAAAAGAAGAACTACACGAAGATGAAAATATTCGGGAATCATCCTTGGCACAAATGCGAGAATATATTGCCAAACATCCGCAAATCATTCAGTGTCGAACGGATTTCCCCTTCTTGCTCAGGTTTCTTCGAGTGCGCAAATTCAACGTCCAGGCAGCGTGTGAAATGCTCTACGAGTGGTTGATGATTGGCTATAAAGAGCCAAATTTCTTTAAACCTCGACCATCCGAATGGGATACATTTTTTGATGACAAAATAATCGTGCCACTTGGTCCGGATGACAGAGGACGAATGGTAGTGGTCTGTCGATATGGTTGCTTCAATCCAGATACTGTTACCCCTGAAGAACAAATTCGGCTTACGAGCTTGGTACTGGAAACGTTCAACGAGATCGAATCGTATCAAATCAATGGAATGGTGGTACTGCTCGACTTCCAAGGTACCACAATGTCCCACTTTGGAGTTTGGACGATTCCCAAAATAAAAATATTGATGTTCTCCGCCAACAATATTCTCACAACGCGCTTAAAGGAAATACACTTGATACAGCTTCCGAAGTTTGCCAATGTTTTGGCGGACTTTTGCCTATCCGTTATGAAGCCGAAGTTACGTGAGAGGGTAAAGGTAAGTTGGCAAATTTTGGGTTTTACACACTTAAACGACGTTTTTTTTCTCGGTGAAATAAATTGACGAACATGACCGTAAAAGCTTATTTTAACTGATATCTCGTTAATAAGTATGACGTTTTTACAAGTTACTGAAGCTCGGCAGTCAAATTTGCAATGTTGATCGGTAGTTCGTATTTTCCCTGAGTCTCGGCAAATCCATCTGTCATACGTGTAAATAACCTCTTGCGTACTCTGCCGGTGTTGTAAAACGTGACAAAGCAGAAAATAAATAAAGGGAATTACATATTTTCATCTTTTTGGTAAGCATTTAATCTGATTATTAATCAATTTTCAACATGGAAAGTAATTAGACTTATTTTCGTATTAATTCCAGCTTCAGATGTATGCTGCAGACACCGCAAGATCGATGGAAATTGTTTTGCCCACGCGGCCCGGTAGAATTAAACATGATTCTATCGTTGGAAAAATCTGGAACGGTAAAAGGACAGTTTTAGCAGCACCCCCGCTTCCCGTCGTCAACGTTACGGAAATACATATTAGAACAGGACTCAGTGATAAGTGATAAATCTTGCCGCTTCCGTCACCGTCTATAAGTTTCTAATTATGGACAAAAAAAAAAGTTTGAAAGCGGCGAGTAACAGACGTTAAAAACGCAAACAGGATGTGAGGATGTGCTGCCCAAGTGATTCTGTTATCTATGTAATAGCGGGACAATAATATGCTCTCAGATCGAAAATTTTGGTAGGGAAATTTGTATTCGCACTATTCGTTACCATCCCTAAAGTTTTATTTGGCAATATTATGTATACAATAACAAAAATACGATCCATAATATATTCTACTTTCACATTGATTGACGCTTTAAACGTTTGTTTTGACTCATCTGAAAATAAAAAATAAAAAAATTTCACTGAATTTCGGCAAAGCACTTTGCCGATCAACTCGGCAATGCACTACCGAACGGTTCGGTAAATTTTGACAGCTGGGATGAGGCGAACATTTTACGACCAATCGGTAGTTTGAACTTTCACCGAGATTTTTACCGAGATATCAGCTGTTGGATTCTCGGCAATTTATTTTGCCGGCCTCGGCGAAAAAAAATAAGTGTGTATGGTTAAATTATTAACTATTGTGGACGCTAAGCTAGTTTTGCTTATGCTGCGGACGTTATAGAATGGTTTAAAAAATAATTAAATTTCAGAAGAGGTAACTATTTTCTAAAATTGTATTCAGTGAATTTAAATACGCATCGAGTAGGTTTGACTCAGAGACAACATTAAGGGAGTTATTTAGTGAACATTGTTGTTGTTTGTATTAGGACTTTAACAACATGGGATTATTCATCCCCAAGTATGAGAAGAGACTGAGGAGACTATAACTAAGGATATGCTTCAACAAATGCACTAGTGAATTGATATGAAACGATTTACGTTTTTCTTGTACGAACCAAACGTCACAAGACAGTCAAAAAGCCGCTCAGTGCGGTTTGGCAGAACCCCGACCAATTCTTAATTGAAGTGATTTTTAAATTTATTTTAAGTTCATCACTAAGTTCACAGAGCTTTGTTCCACACCTCAAAAGTCTATTAGACCATCAAAATTATTTAACAAAGTCATCTTGCAGTAAACGATTGCTTCCGGCACATTATTTTGCTGCGAGCGTCTCAGCGTTACACACTGACACCAATATGGGTGCCAAACCTAAATATGGAAAATCACTTTCAAGACATGCCCGTGCAGTAGCGTCTCGACTCGCAATGGGAGTACCATATCCATATCCAATATTTCACTTGCAATACAAATCATCACTACTACTTCTAGCTCTACTCGCTTTGAAGACACGTCTATTTCATTGTGTAACTGTAAAAGTCATACAATGGGAATAGTATCGATAAGCAGCTTGTAATAATGGGCGGATTTCTATTTTCAATGAAATCAAACTTCTTTAGAACTTGCGAGCCCTACGGATCCACGAGAACATTATACTTCGTGTGGGCATTCTACTAACGCAGATTAAGAAACTCATGAATGCGGGCGTCCCACCACGCAGAATTGTAACCATTCCGATTCATAATAACACCACCCCTCTTGCAAGCGTCTCTCCAACGCATAGGAAGAATCTATTGGATGCCATGCAGAATTTCGATCATTTTGATCCACAATAACACTTATAGAATGCGGACGTCTCACCCACGCAGATAATCTATTGAATGTGGGCGTGCCAACACGTAGAATTATAATCATTACGATATATAATACAGTGTCGACCCGATTTTGTCACTCCCCGATTTTGTCTACCCCCGATTTTATCACGTTTTCGACCCGATTTTGTCACCCCAAAAAAAATTTAAAATTTTAGTCGTTCTTTTTATTTCCGCAAATAATACCGCAAACAACATTGATTTTCATGAAATAACTTTCACCGCCTGTAGTTATTTTTAACGACTTCTGAGTACCTGTGAAGAATTCTGTAAGCATTTTCGACAAGAAATAACGGGTACCGTTCAGGCATTTTGCCTTTCCAAGGCATAAAATGATTCAAATTTGTGAAATGAATTAAAAAATTGGAAATATTTTTTTTCCGATTTTGTCACATTTATCACCCCAAAATTCACCAGGGGATGATAAAATCGGGATATTACTGTAATACTGTTCTTATTGCGGGCGTCCAACCATTGCAGAGAATCTATTGAATGCGGGCGTCCCACCACGTTGAATTATAATCATTACGATATAAACTAATAGTGTTCTTCTTGCGGGCGTTCCACCAACGCAGAGGCAAAAGCTCTTGAATACTGGCGTCTTTTCACGCAAATCACTAAATTAACTACACCAATCAAACTCTCATTGCTAATCCCCTTCAACATTTTTCAAATGATAAATCGCAAAGATTCAAACAGCACTTCAATTTTTGAAAGTTTAGCAACACTAGCCACCAACAAAATTCACCTAATCGAAACATTGCTTTCTATCTACATTTTACCTAATGCACTTAGATACAAGGAACAGTGCACCCCCTTTCCAAGGAACGTTGCAACAATGTTCTCCGATTTGGATGAAATTTTCAGGGTTTTTTCATATATGTAAAAGAAGACATTTTGCGAATTTTCAGATTTTTTCATTGAGGGGAAGTGGGGGAAAACGGCCCTTCAAAAATGATGTAAAAAATCCCCAAAATAAAAAAAAGCAATAACTTTGGCAGTGACTTACCAATTTTGTTTAAATTTTGCACGCTTTTTCTACTCAATTAGTACTTTATACCAAGTGATTAATATGGTTATGAAATTGTTTACTTTAGGAGAAAATGGACTTTTTCGATAAAAAATGTCGTTTTCCCGAAGGGAATATTTTTTACCAACAGATCTAGGATAAAAAACTAAACCCGTAGGGCATTAAAGCAACTAAAGAGCTTTCATCTCATATACAATTTAGAAGCGCCAACTCAAGAACATCTAAGAAAATCCCCATTCTCTGCAGCACTATATATTTAACAGAAAGTTCGCACAAATTTCGACCCTGCTGATGTTTTCCGATCTGTAGAGTCAGAGTAGTTTTTTTTTTATCTACAGTCGACTCTCTACATCTCGATGTTCTATATTTCGATATCCCTCTCTATGTCGACGGTTTTCTCGGTCCCTTCAATATACATACATTTGGGCATTCTACATCTCGATAAACTCCATATCTCGATATCTCTCTATCTCGATGGGTTCTGATCATATTTTGTTCTGGATTCACTCTCCTTATGTCGATATGCTCAAATTTTAAGGCTACTAGACCATCTTTGGATAATAACAAACACATCAACAACAAGAAATGACAATTGTTTTGTTGTCGTTTTTCATAGCAACGAGCTTTTTTGGATCTAGTGCCCATTTAATTTTCCTTCCAATCCTCGATCTCTCCTTATCTCGATGGTCCCTTCAATATCGAGATGTGGAGAGGCGACTGTATATAGAAATAAAAAATCCGGTTTTTCCATAAGGGGAGAGTAGGGTAAAATAGTCTTGTAAAAATAAAATGTCGAAAATTCATAAATTTGTATAAGGTAAAATGCCCAATAGTAGCGAAATTTTGCTCTTCCTGGCATAGGGAGTGGAAAATTTCAAAATATTAATTTTGCGTGATATCTAATATCAAGCTCAGCATCTCCTTTTCACGATACATACATAAAATACTCAAGTACTCGACGTTATTCGTTGAATTTGAAATTTTAAAATCTGACTGAATTCACCCTATATTAGCCCCCTTGGGGGTCCATAATAGTAAATTGCTTCCATATAGTCGACACTTCATTTGATTTTTATGTTCCGTTTCGGAACGTTCTTCTTCCCTATTATGGACCCCACAAAATATTCCTATAATGGACAATCGGAATGTAAAAAATCATCTAATTTTACTTTAAATAGCATTTTCAATGCATGTAATCAAATCATAGGACTGTAAGGTAGGTTCTCCCGAAGGAATTTCATAGAAAAATGTTTAAATTAAGCTGTAATAATGCAAAAATGGCAAGAGGGCCCACTATTGATTGAGGGTCCTCTAGTAGGCAGCAGGCTCAAGCAGAATATATATTAGTATAAAAACATGACGTATTTTCATTCCAACTTGAAAACTTATTCAAACTTATTTCAGTGCGCGAACTTAAGTATGATCAATTAAATTATATGTTCCTGCACACTGTTTGTTTGCAAGCCAGTTAGTGAGTATCGCGCCTCCAGTTTTCTCGATGTTTCAGGATCTGTATGTAGATGCAACTATTTGGCAAAATATTATTGGCAAATATAAATAATGCAACAAAACCAGATGAACATAAAAGCACTTCTTAGATTTGATTATTCCGACGCAACTGGCAACTGTTGAACTAAATATAGTACCGAACTTCAAAACGATTTGATCAAACGATTTTGCTAGTTTGCTTCCAAATTCTTCCAAGCGTAGTATTTTTATGTTTTTTTAAATGTCAACAATTAAATACCTAACAATCACTCAATCTAAAAAAACGTGAACTGGTCATCTAGTCATGTTTTTTTTATAAAATATTGCCGCGGAAGTATTGTAAACTTAGTGCCGTCTTAAACTCCCGTTCAAAATTATTGTCCCACTATGATATATTCTCACCAGTTCCCCCATGTATGAGGGACGTCTTAACTGCAAGAACGATGTAAAAGCATAATCCAATCCTTTAGCTAGTTCCCATCCATTCGAAACATTTGTTTTGGTACTTCAGCACGGCAGTCTATTCCTCGGTGAAAAAAGCAATAGATAGATTTCTCAAAAAGTATTGCAAACTGTTAATACCCAAGTTACCTTGGATGGTTGATTGGAAGGCGACAAGCTGGAGTGTGAGAACTTTCGAGCGATCACCATCCTTAATGCCGCCTACAAAGTGATATCCCAGATCATCTTCCGTCGTCTGTCACCATTAGTGAACGAGTTTGTGGGAAGTTATCAAGCCGGCTTCGTTGACGGCCGCTCGACAACGGACCAGATCTTTACTGTACGGCAAATCCTTCAAAAATGCCGTGAATACCAGGTCCCAATGCAACATCTGTTCGTTGATTTAAAGGCGGCATACGACAGTATAGACCGCATAGAGCTATGGAGAATTATGGACGAGAACAACTTCCCTGGGAAGCTTACCAGACTGATCAAAGCAACGGTGGATGGTGTGCAAAACTGTGTGAAGATTTCGGGCGAACACTCCAGTTCGTTCGAATCGCGCCGGGGACTAAGACAAGGTGATGGACTTTCGTGCCTGTTGTTCAACATTGCGCTAGAAGGTGTCATGCGGAGAGCCGAGTGTAACAGCCGGGGTACGATTTTCAACAGATCCAGTCGATTTATTTGCTTCGCTGATGACATGGACATTGTCGGCCGAACATTTGCAAAGGTGGCAGAGCTGTACACCCGCCTGAAACGTGAAGCAACAAGTTGAACTGGTGGTGAATGCGTCAAAGACAAAGTACATGGTTGTGGGCGGAACCGAGCGCGACAGGGCCCGCCTGGGAAGCGGTGTTACGATAGACGGGGATACCTTCGAGGTGGTCGAGGAATTCGTCTACCTCGGATCCTTGCTAACGGCTGACAACAACGTTAGTCGTGAAATACGAAGGCGCATCATCTGTGGAAGTCGGGCCTATTACGGGCTCCAGAAGAAACTGCGGTCGAAAAAGATTCGCCACCGCACCAAATGTGTCATGTACAAGACGCTTATAAGACCGGTTGTCCTCTACGGACATGAAACATGGACAATGCTCGAGGAGGACTTGCAAGCACTCGGAGTATTCGAGAGACGGGTGCTTAGGACCATCTTTGGCGGTGTGCAAGAAGACGGTGTGTGGCGGCGAAGAATGAACCACGAGCTCACCCAGCTTCACGGCGTACCCAGTATCCAGAAGGTAGCTAAAGCAGGAAGGGTACGATGGGCAGGACATGTTGCAAGAATGCCGGACAGCAACCCTGCAAAGATGGTGTTCGCTTCCGATCCGGCAGGTACGAGACGGCGTGGAACGCAGCGAGCGAGATGGGCAGACCAGGTGCAAAACGATTTGGCGAGCGTGGGGCGTATCCGTGGAGAGATGCGGCCTCGAACCGTGCATTGTGGCGTCAAATTGTTGATTCAGTGTTATCTGTTTAGATGTTAACTAAATAAATGAAAATGAACACAGTCTTGTTAAAAGAATTGTAAACATTTTCTCATTGGTACATTCCAGAGTTCCATTCTTCTTAATACTGTACGGTGTCTTTGTCCAAAGATACTTATTTTCAAAACATCAGTATCTCTTAAATACCAACTACAGGACAGTACAGGCTTTCCTCTTTCACGTAAGTGCGATTATAAAATGTTCTATCGATGGTCATTTTTCCATACATTTTTGGTGGAGGTGAGTTTGATTGTGAATACAATTTATATGGATTTAAAAATATCGAAAAAAAATGAGAATTGTTCTAGATCTCCCGATAAAACATTTTGATTTACCTACAACATGAAAGACTGTACACTTTAGCTTGGTGAATTGCTCCTTTCTTAGGAATCATTGTTATGATTCACGTGGGGAATTCCTTGGGAGGTACTGCATGTCCACTCAAATACGATTTGCACAGAAGAACTAGATCATGTTTAAGAAGATCAAAATGTTCGTTGTAAAGTTCGTAAAACAAAGATTGGCCTAATGTTCATGTATCTGAGCCATCGATAATCGATCGTTTGAGGATGTAGTTTTGGTAGATTGAATCGCTGATGTGAGGTGGTGATGTAGTTGCTTCGACACTAGGGTGTCTCAAAAAAAAAATTAATGGTGCTCAAGCCTTATATGAAAGAAAATTGCATCTGGAGCATTTCTGTAAAACAACCCAAAATTCTAAAAAATAGTTTAGAGGTTCCGACAGAGCGATTTTTAAAAAAAGCAGTTTTTTCGTACTTGTCACATATTGGCTATATTCGCCACATTTTAATCACTTTTTTATTCGTTAAATATTTTTTTATTTTTCTGTGGACCATAAGGAGTATTCTACATGGTAATTCAGTTGGTATTATGCAATTATATGGCCTCTAGAACCAATGCAATATCAGTTTTTCGACAATTTCCGCAAAAGTTTACCTCTTGTCCGTAAAATATTTTTTTCTCGCGCATTATCAACCATTATTCAAAAAGTATTTTGAATAAGGAAAGCTTGTTTGCTTTGTTGTTCCGCCTGATAGATGAGCTAAGATTCTTTTATAGAAACTACGAAATGATCCATATATTGCAACCTGCTTCTTAACTTCTGATATTGACTAACAATATAGACAGCTGAACGACAGTTTAGCAACAACAAATTGAAACCAACTTGGATTACAGAAATGCGATTGAAATACGTTAACTACCATTTGGATACGAGCTGAAGGTTTCAAATATATCATAATTTTGAGCTGACCCATATCCTTTTCTAAACCGAAGGACAGGGACAGCCTGCTTGCGGATACATGCAGCTTTTTCTAGAAGTTTAACAGAGCCTACAGTACCTTTCTGACTCGAATTTCGAACATGACTCATATTCCGAACACTCGCGTTTAAATGACCATTTTGGCTTTATTCGTGTATTTTCCTCCATAGGATCTTGAATTCGTTTGAAATCTTGATCCTCCGTGCGGAAAACCGATTAAAATTTTAGTTTAAGGGCGCTAAAGCGACCTCCTACGTCCTACGCAAGCCCACAACTTACGGTGGCCTGGGGAGAGGTCGTTAAGGTCTTGGACATTTTTCCCCCTGAATTCAATACATACAAGCGTTTTCTATTTCATGAATAAAAGACATGACCTCATGATATTTTTTTCCTGCTCGGCATTGATAATAACAGATACCCATAGCATGGTCTTGCTTTGATGCCTCGCATATATCGCTAAGGAGGGCGGCCTGCGTTCAAATCGTGAAATTAAATGTGAATAATAATGAAACCTATGCATCTCTCAGTGCGATTTTTTCTCATTGGCTTTCTGCACTGTACACGAAAAAACGCCGAAATCTATCAAAATAGTATCCAATTGAGGGTTGTCCAAATACCACGTAAACAGGTTTTGGTCAGTTTTAGATACCCCCCCTTCCCCAGCGTGGACAACGACTCAGATAAATTTAAAAAAATACGCGGGAGGCAAAAATGTATGGATCATGGACATTTGCCACATACACTCTCCCCCGTAAACTGTCCACGTGGTATATGGCCTTTTATTTTGTTGAAAGTAAATTTCCACACGCGGAATTATCGACGAGAAATTTATATTTTGCGGAAAGAAAAGTGAACTGACCAGCGATAATAGTTTTGCCTCATTTTGATGGCCACGAAAAGTTGATTCGCACATGCCCCCCATATTCTAGCCTTTTCGTGCCAGTCACCAATATACAGTCACCAATAAAACAGCAATCTTTATGTAGATCAAATTTAACATGTTTCATCTGATGTTTTATTTGCATCGACATGCGTTAGATGTTTATCCAAGGTTATTGTTGCCGGGTTAAAACACATGTACCTATTTTAATTCTGTTCCGATTGTTTTGATTTTAGTTCTGTACCGACTTATTCTTATTTTCGAAACTTATATCAACAGAGAGCAAGTGTTACAACATACACAAACTGCCATTAACGATTCATGATCGACTGATTGTTAAAAGAAGAGTGCTGCCAATAATGGGTCAGACACCCTCCAAGCATTGACTGTTCTTCATATACCAATTACGTGGATCATTGCAACTTCAGTTCACCGCGAAGTTTCTCAACGATCGACTCTGAATGGAATCTGTAATAGATAAGAAGTCATTTTCTAATGATGAGTACGTATGCTCTCTGGATCCAGAAAACCTAAGGAAAGCTAAAGAAGAGCTGCATGAGGATGAAAGCATCCGAGAGTCATCAATCACACAGATGCGAGAGTACATTGCCAAGCATCCGCAGATCATATGGTGCCGAACAGACCACCTATTCCTGTTGCAATTCCTTCGAGTGCGCAAGTTCAATGTACAGGCAGCATGTGAAATGTTAAGAAAGATGCTAATGGCCATCCATACTGAACCAGATTTCTTTAAACTACGGCCAACAGAATGGGATACATTTCTCGCTCAACCAATTACACTTCACCTAGGTCCAGATGACAAAGGACGCATGGTGACACTTAGTCGATATGGTCAGAGCGATGCAACAACGGTCACTCCAGAAGAAATTATGAGGAGGGCCAACTTACTATTTCAAACATTCTGCAATATTGAAATCTACCAGATAAATGGAGCGGTGATCATAATTGATTGTCAAGGAGTCACAATGCACCATTTTGCAGTTTGGACTGTTCCAAAGTTGAGATTATTAATACATATTGCCAATAATGTTCTACCGATACGCCTGAAGGAAATTCACTTGATTCATCTGCCCAAGTTTGCTAATGTAGTTATTGAATTTGCCGTTTCTATTATGGATCCTAAACTGCAGAAGCGGGTTAAGGTAAGCTATTTGGTTTGAATTAGGATTTGATTATCATCTAATTTAGGACTTTATTATCATCTGTGAACACAGAAGATACAGTGTGGAGCACCAAAATCCGTTAGAAATATCGTTTAATTTTTTTATGCTCCAGAAGTGAGCTAGCCAAGGACTGAAAGCCTCTTCAATAAACTTTTTTTTTTTTGAATTTATTGATTTGCATAATACAGTTAACCTCGATATAACGTATCGAGGTTGCGTTATATCGAGGTAACGTTATAACGAATCAAACATTTCTCCCATTTTTTGTATCTCATTGTACAATAACACAACTAACTAAATCATTATTGTTCACCGAGCAGGGTGTTCCAGCCCTTTTTACCTTTCTTTTGCCTTTCTCGTACAAGCTGAACAAATGTCTCCTGTCCATGTGTTTGCGTGTGTAAGGACTGTATCGAAAATAAGTTATCCACTTTCAAAGTGTTACTACTCAGAAGCTCATGAAAGTATCCTGCATTCGATGTATTCATATATAAGGTTTTAAATCAGAATTTGTTTGTTTGTTGAAAATTGCTTGTTTCCGATGTATCGCAAATTAAAAGTGATATTGAAATTCGAGTTTTGGACACGTGACTCCGTAAGAAGGGCATCAAGATGAATAATTTGACCAAGCGTTTCACTATCCACCCCCAAAGGTAAAAATTCATGGTCAACTAGCTTGAGGAATACTACACGTTCGCTAATCTGTCGGAAAAAGAAAGAAAATCAAAATCAAGTGACCGGAGTTCGGACCAGAAAGTAATCATGTTCAGTGACGGGAAATGTCATATCGATGTCATGGGAATAATTTGTTAATAACTTTTTTCACAAGTAATTTACAATCGTATGTTTTATATGAATATAAAGCCTTCAAAGGATACTAAAACTTTTTCTAACAGGTCATTGCTCTAAAACTGAAATTGGCGCCGTGAGAGCCGAATTAGTGTCAAATGACATTAATGTCATGACATTCCGTGACATTTTTTTTAAATTCGTTATCGTGCCTCATACTGTGTATTTAGAACAATGACCTGTTTAGCAAACTTGTAGGATCCTTTGAGCATTAAATGTTAATAAAAAAATCCGAATTGTACATAACTTTTGAAAAAAGTTATTAGCAAATTAGTAATAGCAACCCCATGACATTTTTTTGACATTTCCCATCACTGATCATGTTATAAAACCAGGCAATTTTAAGCCGATTTGGGACCAGGAAAGAAAAGGCTTGAATAAATGTTGAAATAATGCAATTTTTCTTCAGTATTATATTTTATCATAAATCAATTATAATAATAAATAATAAATCAATGATATCAATTATCAGTATTATATTTTATCATAAAACTTAACAAACAGAATTAACATATAGGGTGGGTGTACCAATTGTCGCCATACATAAGTACTACTATTTAAAAAAAAATAAGTAAAAGGCATGTGGATGGACTTTATATATCAAGCGAAAGGGTTTACTTCCTGCTCCTTAGAACAGCTGTGAAAACCACAATAAAATTTGTTTTCATCCTCAAAATTGATTAATCCATAATAGGAACGCATGCACCAGTTGTGGCACTATTCCTCATTTTGGTTCCTTATTTGGCAAATCCCATTGTTTTCTTATGGCCAAATAGGGACCACTAGTGCGACAATTGGTGCAAAGGACGTCAAAAATTAAGCAAAATCAATTTTTGCAATTGTGCTTTGCCTGTTTTGGAGGAAATCAAAGGTGTTATCGTATCATATAAATATGCTTTATCGATATGAACTTGGTTTGTGGGGATTTGATTGGCCATTTCGCATATAAAGAACTAGTGGGACAACTGGTGCTATAGCCACAACTGGTACATCTAGCCTATTGCTAGACAAATTTTAATTTTTTTTAATTCATCCGAATTTATTCGAATAAAATAATGTTGATAACTTATTTTCGATACAGTCCTTATGTATGTAACAGAAAACATTAGCCACTTTTTCGTATAGTAATTCTTAACTGATGTACCGGGGAGGGGGGGGGGGGGGGGGTAATTTGGTAATTTTTATTTTTTTTAAATATTTGTTTGCAGCGACACGCATGGCCGATCCTTTTTAAAGTGAGTAAGGTTGTGCAGTAGAGTGATTCAAATTTTGACTTTTTCGGTCCTCTATGCTTAAACGATGGCATTTGCTATTAAAATAATCTTCCTTAGTTTTTAGCTTATTTTGTTTTAATTTGACTGAGCACATGCAGCTTAAAGTTTGTATGAAAATTACTATGAAAACTGTAATTTTTGTGGAAAATCGTCCCGCAGCGTTGCCCAGTAAGTTCTAAATTACATAAACACACTGCCAATTTAGAAAATTTAGCGAGGAAACAGATCGTATATGTTGCGAAACGGTTCGATGCTGACACGAAAAGTTATTACGGAAATACTGAATCGTGGGAAATTCGATTTAACATGTAAAAGAATAATATCAATATCAGTAATAATAATACAGTGATCGTTCGCTAATTGGGCACGACCTCACTCCAACTAGCGAATCCCGTTCGCTAATTGGGCCGTTTTGACAAGCGTCAATGTTGTCTACTTTTCGCATTGAACAAAGAAATAATTTACGCGCCAGAAGTATCGATCCCGCCAAACACAGAAACAAAACGTCAATGCGTTTTTGATATCACATTCTTACGTTTAGCTGCTTCTTAACCTTTTTGTTACCGACAAAAAAACACCCTTACACATGGTACCCGGGTACCCACGGTCTTAAAATGATCATAACATTGTCAGTTTTTCACCGATTTTGACGATTTTGGTTGCTACGGATACAGGAACTTACCCGCTATTCGTTACATATTACATAGATTCGATTCGGATTACCTGGTTACTGGAATTCCGGATTAACTGGGCCAAGTGCCAAAGTATGTATAAATTGAAGATATATATTCAACCAAATGAAGATTTCTTGCGT
Source organism: Armigeres subalbatus (assembly GCF_024139115.2). NCBI lineage: Eukaryota > Metazoa > Arthropoda > Insecta > Diptera > Culicidae > Armigeres > Armigeres subalbatus. The sequence continues at coordinate 37,463,903 of NC_085140.1, read as the reverse complement.
CATGACTAATAAACTTCGTTGAAAATTTAAAGAATATAACTTAACTACGTTACAGGACCATCTTATGATTAAATCTCGGAACGGTTATTCCGGAAACAGGTTCCCGTGGGGCCTAAAGTGGCCACAAACTCATTTTGAAGAAATCCTGGCAATATGGGTATCAAAATTCATGAAATTGTTTAGGAAGTATGATCTGATAAGTAATTGGGCCATAGGATGGATTGACAACGAACCGGTCATCCTGAAACAGGTTCCCGTGGGGCCTACACACTTAAATGTTTTTCACCGATCTCGGCTGTGCGATTCTCGGTTTAAGTTCTTTTGCTGAAATATCAGCTGAATGGACGTATGATTACGGCGGCTTCTTCGAGTGCCGCAGTAAACAAACTACTTTTTCAGCTGAGATATCAGCAGAAAGTCAGGAACCGAGCGCTCGGCTGTGCGGATCTCGGCAAAAGAATCAAAAAATGCCGAGCTGAACTGAGTGTGTACAGTGGCCACAAACTCATTTTGAAGAAACCATGGCAATATGGGTATCAAAATTCATGAAATTGTTTCGGAAGCATTATCTGATAAGTAATTGAACCATAGAATGGTTTGACAACGAGCCGGTCATTCTGAAACAGGTTCCCGTGGGGCCTAAAATGGCCACAAATTCCCTGAAACCTGGCAATAGAGTAGAGTGGGGCAAGTGTACGCACTTAGTTTTCAATCGATCATGTGGCCCTTATGAAGCAAGCTTCTGCATATCAAATCAATCTCGATGTTTCATATACTCTTCCTTTATGTTACCCAGCGGAAAAAATATTGATATTATTGCGATTCGTTTTAGTAGAATCCTTATTGCAAGACAAGTGAAAAACGCACTCTTACCCCACCGGTGGGGTAAGAGTACGCATCAGGTGGGGTAAGAGTACGCATTTATCCAATCATGTGCTTTAAGTATATATTAACACAAATAAGAGTTAATAACATTTAATTGATTTTAAATGAACATATATTAGGGAATGTTGAAAGATTACGCAACTCTTAAAGTCCCTTGTCTTGTGAAACTCTTGTCAAAAAGATTGTAAAAATTCTTGACA